>NW_026899451.1:0-118127 GCF_033153095.1 Gastrolobium bilobum | reverse complement strand
CCCCCCCCCCTCTCTCTCTCTCTTTTATCTACCCGAGTATGTAGGGTGTACCCGGGTAGAGTTCTTGAATCTGGGAAAATGTTTGAATTATTTACCCGGGTAAGGAGCAGTGTACCCGGGTAAATCGCGTCCAGAAACCCCAATATGTATGGGTTTCGGCCATTGTTGCGAGGTATAGGGTTTTTGAAACCCCAAATCTCTCTCTCTCACCCTCTCTAATCCGAAACATCACACATATTTCATCTCATCATTTCAGAAAGCTGAATCTTGGTGGGACATTGAGATTACATCTCCACACTCCCATTTTGTGCTAAAAAATCCGAACCAACCTCCAAACCCAAAACCTAGATCTAATTTTTGTGTGAAAGATGAGTTCAAGTCCAAACATGGTTCCTATAGTTATTTACTACAATGGGAGGCATTTTGAAGGTCCGAACGGTGTCAAAAACGATTTGAAGGAAAAACAAAAACGATACATTCCATCCACCGCAAAGCCAGGTCAAAGTGGTGGATATGGATACACTACATTGGAAACGATATAAATGATGATGAAGATGTGGAGTTCGTAACAGATGCGTTTGTTGAATGGAAAGTATTAAAATATATTGAGATATATGTTGTAGTTGATGTTGGACAATCTTCATACTGCACACTGTACCGGTCAAAGAAGATACAGTTGTACGATTTACCTCCTCAGGTAGCATTGGATCAAGGACTGATAGCCAGGTTGAGACGTAGTGCGAAGATATGGATACAATATACTATTCCAGAAGGTGATATAGACACTGACGTGGACGAATGAGGCTGACAGAACATTTGCTTTAGACAATTTATTATTTGTGGTGGTATTCATTCAGACAAATGAGAGTTGATCTTTAGATGCAGGGTCTGAGGAGCCATTCTGGAATGAAAGCCAACATTATTCATTCATTAACTGGGCGCACCCTAATGACGAGTTGGAGATCCTATATGGCGATGATGACTTGCACGAAGGTTGGAAGTTAGGAGATCCGTTATTTGTGCAACAAGAATTTGGGTCCAAACCAGAATTGCAACATGCTGTGAAGATACATTGTATGAAGGGGCGCAACAGCCATAGTTGAAAAAAGCGACGAGTCAAGATTTGTTATGAAGTGTAAAAACCATGCTGACGGTTGTCCCTGGTATATGAGGGCAATTAAGTCGAAGAAGGGAGCTAATTGGGTGGTCCGTAAATGGGGTCAAGGTCACACATGCCTAAATCAAGGCCAAGCACAGGATCATAGACAGTTGGATTCAAATGTCATTTGTGCGGCTATAATGAGTATGTATTCTACTGTTTATTTAATGATTCAGATTAATTGAGAATATGGTAAAGTTATTTTTTTTTCCAGATATGTTAAAGAACATAACGTACAGGAAGGCCTGGAAGGCAAAAATGAAGGCCATCGTTAAGTTGTTTGGTGACTGGGAGAAATCGTACGCATTCTTGCCAAATTGGCTGAAGTATATGACGGAGGTGAATGTGGGTTCTGTGTTCAAACTTGATACAAATCAATGTTTTGATGAACGTCGGGTTTATACAGACAGAGCCGTATTTCAAAGGGTTTTTTGGACATTTCACCAATGCATTGAAGCATTCAAACACTGCAAGCCTATAATTCAAATTGACGGCACTCATCTGTATGGGAAGTACAGAGGTACTCTATTGATTGCAACATCTCAGGATGGAGATGGATTTCTGCTCCCTATTGCCTTTGCTGTTGTTCCTCCAGGTGAGTAAATAATTTTGCTTTTGCTTTGGGGTATGTGAAAGCATGTGACCCTTCTTTGCCACTTCATACTGTAAATAATTTCTGAGCTCATCCCTATTGACTTTGTTGTTGTTCCTCCAGGTGAGAGGTTGGATGATTGGTCCTGGTTTCTTAGCCTTTTACGTTTTCATGTCACACATAGGCATGGTATTTGTCTAATATCCGATCGTCATCGAAGCATCATAAGGGCGGTGAAAGACCACGGAGGGTGGCAGCCTCCATATGCTTATCATGTATTTTGTCTACGTCACATCGGAAGCAACTTCAATACCCGTTTTAGGAATGTGGAATTGAAGAAAACGTTGATGAAATTAGGTAATGTACGGTATAATTACTCACATTTTCAACCATTTGAAGAAAACGTTGATGAAATTCACTAACCAATGCATATGTCATGGTTTTTTGCAGGGTACACATGTTCAAAGATAAATTTCGACATTAGGTACAAGGAATTTATCGAGAACAATCCTGAAGTTGCTTCATGGTTGGATGCGATTCCGAAAGAGCAATGGTGCAGGTCGTATGATGAGACAGGACGTAGGTTTGGTCATATGACAACTAACCTATCTGAGTGTGTGAATAAGGTGCTTCGTGGAGCACGAAATCTGCCTATATCTGCATTGGTCAAGATGACATTCAGTAGACTCGTTGAGTATTTCGTCAAGAGACGTGAAGGGATTGAAAAAGATATCTCACAAGGTTGGATAATTTCAAAGAAGGTTGAGGCAGCTTTGCAAAAAAATGATGAATTGGCTGGCACTTATCGTGTGAGGATATATGATAGTGAGCTGTTATTGTTTGAGGTTGAGGATGCCTACAATCAATCTACACACGAGGTCGGTGACATCATGAGAGTGGACTTAATCAATCGTACATGTCAGTGTGGTAGGTTTACAGCAAGGAGGTATCCCTGCAGTCATGTATTAGCAGTTTGCAAGGTAGCCAAGCTAAACCATTATGATTATGTGGATCATGTTTTCAAAATTCCAACCATTGCTAAAGTATATGCTGCACACTGGTTTCCTATTGGCAATGAATTGTTGATTCCATCCGTTGTTGGGCCTACTGTAATTCTGGATGCTCAGTTGGTACGTGCAAAAGGAAGACCAAAGTCTTCAAGGATTCAGAATGAGATGGATTGGGTTGAGTCTCAACCCTCTAGCAGTCAGAGCAGATGTAAGCATTGCAAGCAAGTTGGACATAACATTCGTACATGTCCATTGAGACTAAGACAAGCATGATTACGTATTGTTTTTGTGTAGTACTTTGTTTTGTAATGACAATCACTTTACGTATTGTTTTGTTTCCTTGTACCCTAAACTTTATCTTGTATTAGTTATGTATTGTGTTGTTGAAATGTATTGTTGAACTGTATTCTTGTGTTGTTGAAATGTATTGTTGAAATTTATCCGTTAAGTTTAGCGAGTCACTCGTTCCGTATTGTGCAATCCGAATGTCTACCATACCCATTTACCCCTTCCCCGAGTCAGTTAAGGTTATTGTATTACACATCAATTACCAAGATGCTAAAAAAATGGATTGAACAGCACCTGCTGCTGCATCTGCAACTGGTCTACCCGGGTAACTCGAAATGATATACCCGAGTACATCCTACCCGGGTAGACCAGTTCGTGGTACCCGGGTAGACCAGTTGCAGATGCTGTTGCAGATGCTGTTTTGGCAATTTTTGTTGCATTTTGGTAATTGTTGTGCAATACCTATATACGGTATGACTTGGGGGTGGATTGATTTCGTAGAAATAGGATGCAGTAATCAAGATGTGCGCCAATGAAAGTTGAACATGAATATTAAAGTACTTTGGGTTGAATTGATTTCCAAATTAATTATGACAATATTAATGCAAGGTCCCATACTAATGCATAGAACCAACAAGTCTGAACGTGCGCAAAACGAAAATTTCATTCATTCAAATTTTGAACATCCAGTACAAAAACATCCATGCAATGTAGGTAAAGTTCCTAAATGTACCAAAATGACTACATTACATCAAACTAAATCAATGATATGAAACCCTATGGACACACTAATTCGATGGCGTGTCCTCCCCATTCTCTTCATCCGATTGTGTGTCATCCCCATTGTCATCATCCTCCTCCTCCTCCTCCTGAGTATGGGCACCCTCGCCAATTAAACCCTCCAAGCGTGAAACCCTTGTGTCCAACCGTGCAACCCTTGTGTCCATCTGGTTTCGCCACTTGCTCGTGCTCTGTCTATATCCTCTAAAGTCAGTAGTCAGATCATATAAGGATGCCATGACATGATCAAGTGTCCATCCACCCTCAGGAGGAGCTGGTGGTCGCCGACTGCGGGTGGGACGTGTCGGTCTGACATCAACCTCAGCAACGCCATCATCATCGTCATCATCATCAAGGCCTACATCATAAACCATGAAAAACAAACTTCAATACCACATTAAAAATTAAACAACACAAAATTGCATAAACTCATAAAGACCAACACATCACCTGCAGGTGCATCCTCCATCTCAGCATCGTGGTGGAATGGGATCTCAGGTGGTTCTGGTGCCTTCTTCCACGTCCAGATACCCGCTCTGTTCGGTAGGATCCCACACTGCTTCAGGAGCCTCTCACCAAATATAGCATTCCAGCCTCTGGCGGTCTTCAAGGTCTCTGTTGCCATAGGCACTCCAAATCTATGCAGAATCTTCTGCACCAGAAATGCAAAAGGCAATTCAGCCTTCTTTGACTTGGCTGCCTTCCACATCAGTATGCATATGTAATGCCTCCAGTTCACCTGCTGACTGTGAAGGAGGGCCCACAGGATGACAAAGTCCCCTTCCAGCACCTTTGAGTGATTATGCGGGCGCTGGAAAATAATATGTGTCACCACATAATGAAGAATGCGAGCAGAAACTGACAAGTTGCTAACAGGATAATGAGCAAAATGACCGGGCTCAGCGTCTGCCCTCCTAGTCTCTGTAACAATGGTCTCCCGGTTATAATCACCAAATATATGATGGCTGTCTCCATCATATAGTGCTGCTCCTGTGACACCATCAAAATCGAACCCCAGTAGCTCCGTCCAGATAGGAGCAGTCATGATGATATCAATCCCGCAGACACGGGAAGTCAGCTCGCCTTGCGAGTAGCCAAGGTTCTGGTAGAAGGCTCTTACCATAACCTCCGAGTATGGGCACCGCATCTCCGCCAGGTGAAGTAAATGTGTCTGCTCAAGAAGCGACACAATGTCAAAACGCTCTAGGTTGAAGAATGCTGAATCCAGTGATTTCGGTTCGCAGATCTTCCGGGTCATGAAAAACTTCTCAAACTTCTCGTGTGAAGGAATGTCATCCTCAAACAAATATCCGAACGTCAAGTCCGGAGCCTGACTCGAAGCAGCCTGGGGCTGAGAGGATGACGACCCATCGTGACGACTCTTGGTTCTTCTCTCGGAATGGGTCACTTGCAGCTTTGAAACGCGTCGAGAGGTCATTGTGTCACACTATTAAACTGAAAAAATAACCAAAATCAGAAATTAGATACATGTTAGGGTTAGGGTTAGATTCAGGGTTAGGGTTAGGGTTAGGGTAAGCGTATGACATACAAATTGATAAAATAATTCGGACAGAATCAAATGATATAAACGAAAATACAATGAATCAGAACAGAAATCATAACATAATTGAAAAAACTGAAAAAAAAAATGCACCTTTGATCGATTTCAATCGGTAGAAGGCAGAGAGGTTGCAAGGTCCGCGAATGATGATCACAAACAAGACGAATTAGTGCAAGATTATGCCTGAAATCGCTCAAGATGACACTCCTCCAGCAGCTCTACTCGGGTACCCCTTTTGTGGGTTTTCGAAATGGGGCTGCTGGGGTATTTTAAAACCCTACCGTCGATGTTTACCCGGGTACACTGCTCCTTACCCGGGTAAATAATTCAAACATTTTCCCAGATTCAAGAACTATACCCGGGTACACCCCTACATACTCGGGTAGATAAAAAGTTTCAAAATTTACCCGGGTAGGTAATGGTGTACCCGGGTAGGCTTCGTGGTCAACGGTCAAACAGGGGCAGATTGGTGTTATGTTTGTTGGGGAGGGTAAATTTTCGAAATAGTTTTGAATGAGGGGCAATTTGGTAATTAATTATTAATTAAGGGGTATAAGGGTCAAAAAGCCAATTACCGGGTCATGCATATTTTTTTCTTGGTAATCACCGGGTCATGCATATTTTAATAACATTGTATGTGGGGAAATCATACTCAGTTTCTTTTAATAAGTGTTTGGTTGGGAAATTTTTTTGAAACATCGGGAAAGTAATAATGATAATCTTATTTATTCACATTTGATATAAGATATAAGAATTTTTTTTTCTGAAAATCTGATTTTGTTGAATTTTGTTTTGTATATAATTTTCATTCCAAAATATCATCTAAAAATATCACTAAAGCGGTGGTATTTTTGAAATCACAGGTTTTGAAATTTTTTTACACTTTTTTGAAACAAAATTTTGATATTATTTTAGCATAACAAACAGTTTTTTGGTAACATTCTCTAAAAAGTGACTATCCCACTATATTCTTGAAAATTATGATTCTTGGACACAAAATAATTATCCTCTACCAAACGCTACCTACTTTCATTTTTTATTTCAAATATCGATTAATCACATATATAATATTTCCGATTGCTCTTTTTATCTTTCTCTTTTTTGCACTATTTAATAAGGGAAAGGTCTGCCATTTTAAATGACACACTTTATATCCTTTCACTCTCACAAAGAGGTGAGATTCACATCTTTAAAACTTTTCCTCCCCACTCTGTCCCATGATTTATCTCTGTTTCTCACTTAAAATGACACAACTTCATATCCTTTAAAATGATACACACTTTTATCATTTAATAATGGTATAATGATCAATTCCATAAATCAACGAACTCTCCCACAATCAAATAAAATAATTTATGGGTAATCCATCCGTAATGTTACAGAAATTTTTTTGTTTTTCCTACGGACACAGTTTTTTTTCGGGACCCGTACATTGCTTTTCTCTCTCTTTATATCATTTTCTCTCTCTCAAAATATTGTCTCCGCAGGACAATTTGTTATTTTTCTGTAACATTACATATACATTCCCCATAATTTATTTATCTTATTTTGTGTTTCTTCTGTTAAACATATGCTAAGTAGTTAATAAAAATGCCACGTGACTAAGTTTTATTTATGTGAAATTTTAACCTTTAATCATTTATTTTTAATTTTATTTTTAAAAAATTTCGATATGCTAATAAAAGAATTTAAAAAATAGTAAAAAAGTGAAAGGGCAAAACCAAGAGAATTGGAAATTGTTACTTTCAAATAAATAAAATGGGGTAAACACGGACGCATGGAAGCCCTTCGCAATTTCTTAGTTTTATTTTCAAATTCAAAAGACTACCGCTGGATTTCATTCATGGTAAAAGAAAAATTAATAATTTTATTTTAAAAATAAAATTATTAAAAGTTTTCCGGTCTCCATATTGCAAATGAGTAATATGGTATTATCAAACAAACTCATTTTTCCACTCGTCCTTTTCACGCCATGACTTCAACAAGTTTTAAAACTAGCTTGCTTCGTTCTCATGGGGGCTGAAGGTGTTGCGGACTCGGCACTTTTTCTTTGACCTTCAATCGTATAAGGCACTTACTATTTCCCCACTGCAATAAAAAATCTGATTCTGAAACTTTTTACATGCCCTCCGATTCCTCTCATCAGTCTTTATATATTCTCTTCAATTTTAACATATTACATTGATATAGAACAGGTCCAAACAAATAAAGCTTATGTTTATGCACTTAATAAAGTTTCATTCTTCAAACATGCAACATTCGGTGTTAATTTATTCGTGAAGAATACATGCAATCCCAATTCGAAAAGATTTTACTAGTTGGGTGCTTGAACCCTCCTATGCTTTAACATATTTATATAAGCACCTAATAATGCGATCATACTATTAAATCAAAAAGCATGGAAGAAAAACGTGGTTTGATGAGAACATCAAGAGGAGTAGCTTTTCATGCACGTTTATTTAACCCTTCATGGGAGGTAGCCAAGTGCACTAATCTCCATAAACTTGGGCAGATAGACGTGGCGTGAGAATGACTTGGAGTGGAGAGGCTTTGATGTTGGTTAGCCCAGTTTGTTCAAGCATATCAACTGGTCCCCCATCAAGAGTTTCAATGTCAAAACCATGTAGCAGAGTAGCAAGAGTGAGTTGCATTAATTGAAGACCAAATGAGAGTCCAGGACACATTCTTCTGCCTGCACCAAATGGAATCAATTCAAAATTCTGGCCCTTGAAATCAACGCCCTTGTGGGTTGTGAGGAATCTCTCTGGCCGAAACTCCGAGGGATCATCATATACCAGTGGATCTCGTTGAAGTCTTGAAATGTTAGTCAAGAGACGCGTGCCAGTTGGCACATGGTATCCACCCACGATGCAATCTTCCATGGACTCATGTGGCGCATTGAGTGGTGCAGCTGGGTACAAGCGCAGTGTTTCTTTGATTATGGCTTGGAGATATTCAAGCTTATTCAAGTCTGATTCCAGCGCTATCTTTTCCCTCCCAATCTGTGTGTCTAATTCGTGTTTGGCCTTATTTAGGACTTCACGGTTGTTGAGAAGTAACGAGAGACTCCAGGTCAATGTTCCTGTTGTAGTGTCCGTGCCTGCTAAAATTAGTGTCTGCGCAGTAGAGTATGTAAAAACCTTATATATACCAATCTAGTTGAGATAAAATGTCACAAAATAAATCAATGTCGTGAAATAAAAATCTATTGGAACATATGTATATAAATGTTTTATCTTCACCTTCTTGTAAAGGCAAAACAAAGTCCTGAGCAATTTTCTCAAGCTGTAGTTTCCGTCAGTAGTCTCTAAATTTATGATCAGAATAAATGGAAAATTCCTTTAAAATTAAAAAGATTATCAATCGATAAGATTCATGAGATCTGGCGGGTACAAAGTATAAAATTCATAGTAGTTAAAAATTTTAAAGCGACCATTTGAATTTTTCAAAGATAAATGTATCTATATTTAAGATATTTATGTATACAAATGAAATTTTAATTTTAATTTTAATTTTTATTTTGCAATCCTCGTGCTAATTAGTATCAAAGTGAACTGTATCTATACTTAATGGATCAAGTCAATCCAACACACTAAAAGTCTAAAATAGTGGATTGAGTTAAACTTGTTAAATACTTTATTAATCTCTATATGCTACTGAAAAGTAACTGACTATTAAGTTTGGTTAACATTAACTAAAGCTTTATATATGGTGCCGTAGTTGTTTGATGTGATCTCTTTTTAAAACTTTTGATGAACTAACATAGTTAACTTATCACGGTGAGTTGTCAATTTTTTTCGTGAACTATTGTGAGAAATGAATATAAACCCAACCTAACTCTGTTTTTCCCAAACTGGTGAGTTGGCTTTTCTTCGCTTTGATTGCTCCATGCAATGTGGAAATACACTTTCGTTAAACCTTCTAAATATATTTGTTTGGTGAATAAATAAAAATGAAGTCATCTTAAATTAATTGATGAGTTAAGATTACAATGTACCTTAACTAAATTAAAAATAAATATATTCTTATTCATAGACTTCAAAAAGAATTGTTTTAATATACTGTGATGATTTTAGCTGTTAATTCCTACAATATATTTTCGTAGCTAACAATAACTAAATATTTCATCCATAAATTTAAAAAACCCATAACGGGTTAATGAACTCCAAATACTAAACAGTTCATCCACCTATTCATATAAATAAGAAGACAATAGTTTGCAAATTTAGAAAACGGCAATTCTGTCATGCAAGCCGTTCCTAGAGCTGATAAAATAAATAAATTTCTAAAAAGATGGTGATAATCGGCAAAAAAATTAATTTATTACTTTTTTAATAAAAAATTACGAATAAGTTGTCTTTTTGCAAAAAATTACGAATCTATAGCACCCAAACACGCCTACATGGGGCGTGTTCTGATGGAGAGAGACACGTCCATGTGGGGCGTGAGCTTGTGAAGGAAACACGCCCTACGTAGGGCGTGTGTGGTCACGCCTAAGATAAGGCGTGTTCAGTGGGTTGACACGCCCAAATATGGGCGTGAGTGACTAAACTGACTGCTATTTAAACACCCACCCCCTACACACTCTTCACAATTCTGTCATTGTTATGTTAAACTCTCCGATAGTTTGCACTTGTTTACTCATATTTTGTTTTATGTTTTAAAATTTTGTTTTTAAAAATGAGTGCGAATTCTGATACTATTCGTGTCTTTCTATATTTTAACGGTAGGAAAGAAGAAGGTCGTCGTGGTGTTATTTTTGTAAGGGAGAAAATGCCATCACGTATTAAACGAAACTCAACAGTTGCTGAGCTGCATCAGAAAATACGTCAAAAATTATGTCTTCAAGACAACCAATTGATCACTCTTGTCACGGCAAGGTTATGGCAATGTGAACAATACATTAGCTTGCAAGTGGTCGATGACGAAGACATCGATATGGTAATGGAAGAGTTCTTGAACCAGTGTAGAAAGGATTTCTTAGAGTTGTATGTGGATACTACAACCGCAGAGGAAGTTGTCATACCAATGAGGTCAGTTAGGTCTACTTCTCCTCTTAATGCATCATCATCTGCTGTTCCTGTTGTTCCTGCTGTTAACATGTCTGAGGAAGATGAACATGACCCTACTTGGGTTATGGATGAGGAGTATGACGAAGATGATGAGGAAAATATTGCAATAGAGGATCGTCTTCTTTTAGAGGATGCGAGTGCATCGGACAATGACGAAGAATGTGGCAGGTCTGGTACTGAACTTCAACCAGTGCATGATTTGGGGGAGTCTCGTATCGTTGTACATCATGGCACAACATCGAGTCAAGTACCAGAACATCCTGAAGGTATGCTATCAATTAATATACTGACAGTTTGGTTGTTGCAATTTTTGATTAAGAAAATAATTCAATTCTATTATTATTATTACGTAGTACATGTAGGCGATGCACCTGTTGATCCTTTTTGGTCAGAAATAAACAATAAATAGGGACTTACATGAGAGAGAGACAGAGCTTCGCTGCGCAAAACTCTCCAAAAGAAATTTAGAGAGAAGGAGGAGGAGGAGGTTTAGAGAGAGGATGAGAGGGTGGAAATGAGGTAAAAAAGTGAAAAACAGATTTATATACACCGCGGATAACATGCCCTATCGTGGGCGTGTCTCTCTCCTGGAACACGCCCTTCCTTGGCCGTGTTTGCTTTATAAGCTCACGCCCTACCCTAGGCGTGTCTCTCTCCTGCCACACACGCCCTACCTTGGGCGTGTTTCTTTCACAAGCTCACGCCCCACATGGGCGTGTCTCTCTCCATCAGAACACGCCCCATGTGGGCGTGTTTAGGTGCTATAGATTTGTAATTTTTTGCAAAACGACAACTTATTCGTAATTTTTTATTAAAAAAGTAATAAATTAATTTTTTTGCCGGTGATAATCTTATAATAATATTAAGGGGAATATTATTAGTCTTATGTTACATAGGAGTAGTTCTCTTATGTTGTAGAGAGAGTTTAAGTGGGGTCCACAATTAAAAAGCAAAAAAAAGAAAAGAAAAAAGAAAGGGTGCAATTTTCGAAGTGAGAGAAAATGAGATAATTATCTCATGTAAGATAAGAGTAGTACTTCTCTAATATTAATTAGCGGCCGGCAAGGGGGCTCGATTCACGTTTTACGCGATGTGGCCCTAGCCCCAAACGTGAAGATAAGTGCCTTCTTTTTTTCCTAGAAATAAAATATAATAAACATAATTGTGCTTCATATTTTTTCATGGATAAAATATTTCTTCCGTTTCTCGATATAAGTTATTTTTAATAATCCAAAATTATATCGTTTTAAATTAATAAAGAATATTTTTATAATTTTAGAGAAATTGATGAAATGTGTTTCAGTAAAATTCATAAGATAAAATAAAATTACAAAAACAACTTTTGTTAATTCAAAATGATATAATTTTGAGATCATTAAATCTATTACCGCTAACTAGAAAAATATTTTATCCATTTTTTATAGGAAAAAATATTTGTCCTTTTAAATAACACAATTTGTGTCATTTCACTCTCACAAAGAGGTGAGACCCACACCTTTCTATTTTTTTGTCCGCTCTCTCTTTCTTCCTTTATCTATCTCTTTCTCTCACTTAAAATGACACAATTTTACATCCTTTAAAACGATACCCTTTTCCGTATTTTATATTATAAAACAAACAAAATTTTCTTTCTTTCTTTTTTAGTACTCTCTCTTTTATTAAGTATAACAGGTTTGGGTAATCAATTTGATCTGTTGGTGAAGCAAAAATGTGTCTGACATAGAGGTGGCAAAGCGGGCTGCCCGCCATAAGCCCACCAAAAAGCGGGTTGGCCGCCCCGCCCCACCTTCAAAGGTGAGCTAGAAATCTTAGCCCGCCCCGCCCCTTTGGGCGGGCTACTGCCAAGTCCATTACATTTTACACTAAAATTTAAAAAATAAATAAAAAAATTCAGCCCGGGCGGGCTGGCAGGCAGCGGGTTTGGAAAACTCCGCCCACCCAGTCCCGTTTGGCAGGTGGGGCGGGCCGAACCGGCGGGCTGAGCCCATTTTGTCACCTCCAGTCTGACATAAAATAAAGTATGGTGTCAATCATTTTTTTTCTTTTTTCTTTACAACGGACCTTATCATATTTTGTGTTAACAGAAAGACATTTTTTTTCATTAACGGAAAAAATTAATTACCCATTAAAAAGATATAAATTAATATTTTTTATATCACAAGAGATAAAATTATTTCTTATTTATATATATGGGAAAAATTATTCTCATGTTACATGAGATAAGTTTTTTTTCAAGTGGTGAAACTCACAAGTTTGTCTCTATAACATGAGATAACTTATCTCCTAATAATATATATATAGAGGTAGGATCATTTAACACCAGTGTCAAATTTCAATCTTGACACCTTACATTAGAGCCCTTAGATAAAAAAAAATCAATTGTGTCACATGCTTAGAAATCAGAGCCGTTGATTTTTCTTGATCTAATGGCTCTTAGATTGACACCAGTGTCAAATGATCCTACCTCATATATATATATAGGGGAGGGTTTTTTTGACTCCAGAGTAAGTTTTTTAAGTCTTACTTCTCATCTCAGCCGTTGATGGACGGAAATCAATGATTGTCATTTATAGTGTAATTAATAATTAATTAATTAATATAACTTCCTAAATTATAACCGTTGGATGTACGGAAATCAACGGTTAGGATGAGGAGTAAGACTTATAAATCTTACTCTGGAGTCAAATGATCTCTCCCCATATATATATATATATATATATATATATATATATATATATATATATATATATATATATATGAGGTAGGATCCTTTGACACCAGTGTCAAAAATTTGACACCTCATCTGAGAGCTGTTAGATCAAAAAAGATCAACGCCTCTGATTTGTAAACATGTGACACCATTGATCTTTTTTGATCTAATGGCTCTCAGATGAGGTGTCAAATTTCAAATTTGACATTGGTGTCAGATGATCCTACCTCATATATATATAGGATATAGGATTTCTCCATTTAATGGAGATAAATTATCTCATGTGAACCCAAAATAATGTCGTTTTGGGGCGAAAATCAAGTTATTTTTGTAATTATAATATATGTCTGGGTTATATTAGTCTTTATCATTATAATTTTTTAATTTTATATCCCAAAACGACGTCGTTTTAAATTTACTGGAGATTATTTTATCTCCGGTGACTGGAGAAATACTTTTCCCATATATATATATATATATATATATATATATATATATATATATATGAAAAAAATATTTCTCCGACAACTTGAGATAAAATGATGAGAAATAGTGATCCGAAAAAAGATATTTGTCAAAAACAAAAGTATATAAAAATTGAGCTTGAGTCAGGGAACACCGATCAAAATGCCACTGTTCATCAAGTTTTTTATCTAAATGCCACGCGAACAGTGTTATTTTTCAATCTGCCACGGGGGCAAGTTCGCTACCCGGTGTAGCGAACTCGGTTTGCTGACGTGTCACATTTCTAGTAGATAACAAGTACCAAGATAAAAAAAAATAAGTATGGAGTTCGCTACACCGGGCAGTTAACTTGTCTAGATGGAGAAATAATACTGTTCACGTGACATTTAGATAAAAAAACTTGATGAACAGTGGCATTTTAGTTCAGTGTTCCCTTTAGTTCAGTACATGTGAGTTGACGATACATACCAGGCACGTGGATTTGACTATGGTATCGGAATCTAGACCGTCAAACTCTTTATCTTCATCAACAATGGAAAGAAGCACGTCCATGAAGTCATGGTTACCCTTCCTGTTTCGTTTGTGTTCTTCGAGCCAAACTTGAGCAAACCCATCTACCTCTTTTGCCGTTCTTTTCATTTCTTTCTCTTTTCCATCCAAATCCAACCACCTCAAATACGGAAGTGCATCAGAGACAATAAATGAACCGCTCAGATGAAACAAATCCTTTAGAGCTTTTCGGATCCGTTCGTTCACTTCGCTGTCACCATCACAACCCATCCCAAACAAACGTTTTCCCACCACCATTCTAAACAGAACGTTTAGTGTTATATCCCCAAACCATTTCTTCATCTCAGTCACCGCCTTTTCAGAACCGCTCTTGTTCATCTTTACCCAAAAACTGTAACTCTCTTTGATTGCACTCTTCACCTCCGATTCCATGACATGCTTGAGCATCTCTATTCGGTGATTGGTAAGAACCTCCAAGGTGGCGATCTTGCGTACCTGACGCCAATAGGAACCGTAGGGGCTGAACCCTAACATGGAAAAGTTGTAGCCCAACACTTCAAAGGCTACAGATTTAGGACGGCTAGCAAACGCTTTGTCGTTCACAGTAAAGCACTGTTTAGCCATTTCCCAACTACTCACAATCAGATGATTGTGAGAACCCAACCGCATGTTGAAGACGGGTCCATATTTATCTGCCATGCTACCCAATGTAACATGAGGTGGCTGTGACCCACCTAAAAGGTGGATGTGCCCAATCAAAGGCCAAGCACCGTCAGCTTCTGGTGGTGCCTTTGTATCTCCACATGTATGGCTTCCGTGCCTTCTCATTAGCCAATAAAGAACGAAGAGAAACAGTAATATGCCATAGATGGATGATTGTGAGAGGAGGATATCCAAATCCATATGGCGCTCTGGAAACTCAAGCTGCCAAATGAGAAATGGAAGGGTTGGGTTTATAATCGGGGTAAAGTATGCCTTATAAAGAATGAAAGGACAAGGACATGGGCAGCTTTCCTTGTCCTGTTTAAACACTATAAAATGAAGAGAAATCATTTGATTTTAGAATCTAAACTTTTCATTTCTATCCATTCAACGGTTATAGATTTTAGAAAATTATATTAATTTTTCAAATGACATGTCACCTGTGAAAAATTAATATATATATTGAGAATCTAACTATGCATATACTATTCACTTTCCACCCTCCCTCACTATTACGTTAGCCCTAGTTGCATCACAAACTTCGTCTCTATGTGGGGAAATCAAACTCAGTTTTCTTTAGGAAATATTTGGTACAAGGATATATATATATTTTTTTTTTTAAATTCCCGGAAGCGTGACATTAGGAATTTTATTTATCCAGTTTGCTATAAGGATTGTAAATTTTTTTTCGAGAATATGATTTTACCAGATTTTTGATTTGTGAACACTTTTTAAGGCAAAATGTAATCCAAGAATACTACTAGGTGAGTGGTATTCTTGGATTCTTGAGAGGTGGGGTGATGGTGTCATTAGCGCTAAATAATTTTTTTCTTCCCGTGCCACTAGCGCGGTAATGGCTCCACTAGCGCTAGGGGTGTTCATCAACCATTCAAACTGCGGTGACCGAACCGAAAAATTAATAATTGAATTAATCGAAAATAAAAAATAAAAAAATACATATTTTAATTGGATTAGATTGGTTTTCAGTTTTGTTGGTGGAAATTGATCCAATCGAAACTGATATAATGTATTATGTATTTATTATTTTTGAAAGATGGTGGCTTGAAATCTTGTTGGTTTTGTAGATTTGGATCTTGAATCTCATTGATAGTAAACTATCTTGTTTTAGTATTTTATTGTCTATTAATCTATTTTAATTCTTCATGAGTTTTAAGACTTATTTTAGTTTGAAGGCTTGAATTTTTCAATAGTTAATAACTTTTTATGTCTTTTAGTTTGATATAGCTAGTGATTTGTAGGTCTGAAATTTTAGGCTTTATAAAAAATCGAAAACCGATCCAATCCAAACAGAATAAATTGGATGGGATTTAAAAAAAAAATCAAACCGAATGAATGATTAAATGATCAAAATGAAGGGACTGGGTTGGACGATTTTTGCTTCAAAAACGATCCAATCTAAATTGTGAACATTCCTAACTAATGCCAGCATGTAGTTTTTAAAATCACCTTACATTCTCAATAATATTTGATAATTAACCAAATATAGAATCATGAAACTTGAGTTAATATTTCTGGTAGTATTTTGACATACCAAATGACTTTTTGGTCACATTATCGAAAAATTCACTTTCCTAGCATATTCCGAGTAATCATGATTCTCAGGTATAAAGTAATTTTTTTCTACCAAACGTCCCCGTAATATGTTTCTTCCGTTAAACATATGTTAAGTAGTTAGTAAAAATGTCACGTGACTATGTTTCATTTATGTGAAATTTTAACCTTTAATCATTTATTAAATTTTATCTTTTAAATTTTTCGATATGCTAATAAAAGAATTTTAAAAATAAAGTAAATAAAGTGAAAGGGCAAAACCAGGAGAATTGGAAATTGTTGCTTTCAAATAAATAAAGAAAAAAATGTTTGTCAATTAAAATGACACAAATTATGTCATTTCATTGATATAAAAAATGAGAGTTCCACTGAAAAAATAAAAATAAAGATGTGAGTTTCATCTCTTTATATATATGAAATAACATAATTTGGATAGTTTAAAATGGCACACACATTTCCCATAAATAAAATGGGATAAAAACAGACGCATGGAATTCCTTCGCAATTTTGTAGATTTATTTTCAAACACTGCCGATGGATTTCATTCAAGGTAAAAATAAATTTAATAATTGTATTTAAAAAAAATTTATTAAATTCGTTATGTATGTAACATAAGCACAACAAATTATACGTCAAATACATACAAATCCAGTTTTCCATGTCTCCTCTCCATATCGGAAATGAGCAAAAACACCACTATCCCGTAAGTTACAATATACCCAGAAAAGCTGTAAAGCATCGTGCAACTGTAGTTTATGTCATGGCTCATTTGAACTAAATTATAAGGTGTGTTTGATACAAGAGAAATTTTTTTGTGTCCGGTGATCATGATTTCCCGTAATATAATGAGAAATCCAATTTACTGGGAATGATATAAAAAAGTTGTTTGGTAAACATAAATATTACTGAAAATATTTATTAATTTTACTGAGTATATGTTTGGTCGATAATAAAATATTACTGGTAATATATGATGATTTTACTAAAATAACCTTAACTTTTCAAAATATGATTCTTCAACAGCATTTTGTACAAGCACGATATTGTTTTTTTTTTTTGGCATTTGTTAGTCTTATAAATGAAATGGATCAATGAATTTGTGGTTAATTATTTGGGTTTTATGTTTATCATGTAACATACTATAACATCATTTTTCTACACACACATTAAAGAGGTGGGATCCACATGTTTTTCTTTCTCTTTCATCATTTCACTTTCTCTCTCCCTTTTATTGTGTGTGTTAGAAACAACACTTAAATTATGTCATATAACATTAATAAAACCCTAATTATTTATGTGGGCTATGCAACTAAATTTTATTCGCATGTGTGTCCCTCTCCCCTTCACACAAACACAGCAGTTACGGTGGCGTTGTTTTTGGCCCTCCGAAGAAGGTTTTCGTAAGCCACGGCAATTCATACAACTGAGAAAGCATGGGCGGAGATGTGTGCTCGGGGTATATTTGTCTCAAAATTGGTGTTGTCCTTTCCCTTCCATTGGGATTCAGAATTATCATGTTTTTTTTGGTAATTTAAACAGTGATTTTTCTTTGTTAATCAGATTATTGGTAATCAAGGATATCTGGTAAAAGGGATTTTGTTTAGTTGTACCAAACGTGATAATTCATGTTTACCACGATAGCTTTACCGGTCATCCTTCAAATAACCTTTTACCAAACACATCCATAAAGCGTTTTTGTTTTCTTATACAGACCAATGTGGTCCAAAGAAATTTGATCTACAATAGCATTTTTTCTTTTCTTTTCTTCGATCCTCTTTCTCGCTTTTCTTTCAGTCCTTTCCTTTCCCTTTCTTTCATTTATCGTGGTCGATCTGGCGTAGCAGGAATGAGTGGGTCTTCGAAGGCAAATCTCAAAGTGCATATCTGATGGTTCGAGCTGCGCATGGCTTCAACATAGTGTTGGAAATTTAGAGAGATAATTTAGAAAAAGACTTTCGTATTTAGTTGACTAAAGGACAAAATACAGCAATACACTCAACTTGTAATCTCACAATCACTCTCTCTCTCACGACACTTTCTCTTACTCAATTCTTTTCAATACGACACACACAAACAGAACACTATACTATTCTTTCTTCCCACACTTGGTGCTTCGGCACTCTCTCTTATCTTCTTTCTTTTCATTACAACTTTGACACACTTTTTTTTATGCCTAAGAACCAAATGAAAAACTCCTGCAAAAACCGAAATGTGAAATGGAGCAAAACAGTCAAGTTTTTCGGCTGATATGGTGGCTGCAAAAGTCCAATGATACAAAGGTCCTATAGATGCTGCCGACACTGTCATGGCCAGCAATGTTATCAAATTCAGTTTGTTTTTTTCTTTCGTTTCGACTTGCTTTCCCAATTGTCATGGACCATATAAGGGCCCATGAATTGACATGCCCAATAAAGAGCAATCTAATATTTGAATCAAGTATAATTACATGATACCAATCCTAATGCGACGACATGACAAATAGACTTGGCCCCTCATGAGAGGTAATCCCTATAGTCCATATCATATTATTCACAGGTAATCTCTATAAATAAAAGGTAAACTTTAAAGGTATGGTACGCTCTCTCTCTTACTGTTATGCTGTCACTTATGTTGTCACTGTGTGCACACGCACACACCCTCTGACAAAGCCATTATCCGTTCGTTGTACACAGTGATCTGATTGACTCAAAGTATCTCATTCACAGATATCTTGATAGGGCACTAGATCCAAGAGCAACATACTAGTCTATTGGGCTGGACATCTCTGTCTTCAAGACAGAACACCAACCACTTTTGATCATTCATTTCACCTAATAATTCACGTGGAAAACTTTCTTTTCTCTATCAAATTATAGTACATGGATTGTAGTGGATAGTAGATGAAATCAAGTTGAGTTTGGATTCTAACACGTAGAACTCGGTCAGAGAAATTAATCACCTGGTCAGTCCATCCTTAGAAGAAGAACAGAAACGTGGTGCGCTTTCTTCTAGCCATGCAGCGGAAGCAGTTCATGCACTTAATAAGGCTAATAAATTTGAATCAAGTATAACTACAAGATACCAATCCTAATGCGACGACATGACAAATGGGCTTGGCCCCTCATCAGAGGTAACCCCTATAGTCCATATCATATTATTCACAGGTAATCTCTATAAATAAAAGGTAAACTTTAAAGGTATGGTATGCTCTCTCTCTTACTGTTATGTTGTCACTTATGTTGTCACTGTGTGCACACGCACACACCCTCTGACAAAGCCATTATTCGTTCGTTGTACACAGTGATCTGCTTGACTCAAAGTATCTCATTCACAGATATCTTGGATAGGGCACTAGATCCAAGAGCAACATACCAGTCTATTGGGTTGGACATCTCTGTCTTCAAGACAGAACACCAACCACTTTTGATCATTCATTTCACCTAATAATTCACGTGGAAAACTTTCTTTTCTGTATCAAATTATAGTACATGGATTGTAGTGGACAGTAGATGAAATCAAGTTGAGTTTGGATTCTAACACGTAGAACTCGGTCAGAGAAATTAATCACCTGGTCAGTCCATCCTTAGAAGAAGAACAGAAACGTGGTGCACTGTCTTCTAGCCATGCAGCGGAAGCAGTTCATGCACTTAATAAGGCTAATAAATTTGAATCAAGTATAACTACAGGATACTAATCCTAATGCGACGACATGACAAATGGGCTTGGCCCCTCATCAGAGGTAACCCCTATAGTCCATATCATATTATTCACAGGTAACCCCTATAAATAAAAGGTAAACCTTAAAGGTATGGTACGCTCTCTCTCTTAGTACTGTTATGATGTCACTTATGTTGTCACTGTGCACACACGCACACACCCTCTGACAAAGCCATTATCCATTCGTTGTGCACAGTGCTTGACTCAAAGTATCTCATTCATAGATACTTTGGATAGGCACTAGATCCAAGAGCAACATACCAGTCTATTGGACTGGACATCTCTGTCAAGACAAAACACCAACCACTTTTGATCATTCATTTCACCAAATAATTCACGTGGAAACTTTCTTTTCTCTATCAAATTATAGTACATGGATTGTAGTGGACGGTAGATGAAATCAAGTTGAGTTTGGATTCTGACACGTAGAACTCGGTCAGAGAAATTAATCACCTGGTCAGTCCATCCTTGGAAGAAGAACAGAAACGTGGTGCACTGTCTTCTAGCCATGCAGCGGAAGCAGTTCATGCACTTAATAAGGCTAATAATTCATCGCCGATGGGAGTGAATCCAGATGGGTCAAGATGGTGGAAAGACACAGGAATTGAGCGAAGACCTGATGGTGTAATGTGCAGATGAACAATGACCAGAGGTGTTAGTGCTGACAATGCTATTCAGTGGCAAGAGAAATTTTGGGAGGCTGCTGGTTGACAAAGCTATTCAATGACACCCTTTCGTATATTGAATGCGAAATTTTAATAGAAAAAATATATTTATATTTAATTTTTAGGTTCAAGCTATTCAACCATTAACTCACCGATTGAATTAACGATCTATTGCACTAGTAGTTCGACCAGATCAATAACCAGTTGGATTTTGATAACCGTAGAAGATGATGATGTTGTGTGGCAGAAGATGATGTTGATTGGGGGTACAATCGTAGAAGTGTAAAGTGTTCAATTTCTTTTTGAAGGAACGGTAGATACTCTTGGGACAAGTGTGAGCTGTTGAATCTCATTTTTAGGGATTTTGGGCCGTTTAGATTGACTAGTAAAAAAATAATTTAGAATTTGTTTATTTTTGAAGTATTTTTTATAAAAGTTAAAGTTATTTAAATTTTTTTAAAAATATTTGGCTTGTGAATTTTTTTTTTAGAAATTCAACTATTTAACTTTAAAAAAATATAAGATTTTATCTTGGGAAATGATATTGTAACAACCAAGTTGTGTTACTATCATGTTACTACCAATCAATCTCACCGTTAGATCAATTATGTTGATCCAACGGTTATATTTATTTCCATCTTTGTATGGTCATGATTTTCCAAATTTAATATTTTATATTTATTTCCACCTTTGTATTGTTATGATTTTTCATATTTAATGCGTTAACTTTAAATATGGGGAATCATAACCTTACAAAGATGTTAATAAATATAACTGTTAGATCAACATAATCGATCTAACGGTGAGATTGATTGGTAGTAACATGGTAGTAACACGACTTGGTTGTTACAATATCCTTCCCCTTTTATCTTATTTATAACTTTTTTGTTTTTTTAAGCCGATATTTAAAACGGACTTCGGAATATAAGTATTTTATTTTTTATAAAAAAGCATTATTTTGACCAAAAATAAAAACTCATCCAAACAAATTCTTTTTTTTTTAATATAACGGAAATACAAATTCGGTTCTTCCTCTTTTTTCAAATTAAAAAAATTTCATATCACTTAAATCCATGTTTTTTTATTATTATTATTTTTTTTTTTTTGATAATTTTTATTATTTTTTTCAAGTCCCGATACTTTATTAATTTGAAAAATGATAAAATACTACAATAATATCGAAAAAGCTAGATATTGATGAATCGGAAGAAGCGTGAGCCGTTGGATTTTCGTGGAGATAGTGTACCATGTCTCATGCTTACTTTTTTCCATTTTGGAAAGAGTCTACAGTTTCAAATTCGAAAAGTGGTGAAGTACTTGTAAGAAATTTCATAAAATGAATTATATGATTATATAACATCAAAAAAGAGTTTAGGTTTACTTATTGAATATATGATTCTTGATTTGGTGGAGGCTTCTTGTTTCATCTGATGCTTCTGCAATGGAAAGATCAGGATCTTCTTCTGCAATTCACACTACTCCTGATCACAACTTTCAATGGGACAAGTTGTGGAGTGACGGTTTTCCAACATGTTGTGAAAGCAAAATAACCTAACCAAACTTATTAACCTTAGTCCCCTTCCCATCATGGGCCTATGAGCTAGGCCTACACTATTACTCACATCAATCAGTTTACAGATATACAATTCCAAACAAAAAGATCACTAATTAACTGGGCTTTACACTGCACCCTTATATGGATCACGACTTAGCTCGTTTTTATTAAAATAAGAAAAACTACAATTGATTGAAGCCCACAATAATTATAAAAATTTCTTACATTCTCCCACTTGGGCAAAATCAATTGTAAAATTTTAATTTAAAAAGAGAAAAGGAAACAAGTTATTTGAAAACGACTCTCGGGCTAAAGACTAATTCTTATAATGTGGCCACATTTTAAGAAAACACATGATCCAAGGTGCGATATCTGAATATGACTCCATCAAACTAAAATCAATTAACTTTGAATCAGGCGGTGATTATACCCTTACCGATATAAGATCTTCCATGGTCACAAATGTTACTTGACTCCGTCGACTAGTCATTAGTTTGGAGTGTAGTAAGAAAATAGCATGCCAATGAGATCCTACAACAGCAAACTGCCATTTTCTCTGTCAGTCCTCAAATTTCTCTCAAATGCCTTAAAGCCAGAGAAATTCCATGGTTTATCAAAAAGGGGAAGGATATTGTAACAACCAAGTTTTGTTACTACCAATCAATCTCACCGTTAGATCAATTATGTTGATCCAACAGTTATATTTATTTCCATATTTGTATGGTCATGATTTTTCAAATTTAATACTTTATATTTATTTCCACCTTTGTATGGATATGATTTCCCATATTTAATGTTTTCACTGTAAATATGGGGAATCATAACCATACAAAGATAGGAATAAATATAACCGTTAGATCAATATAATCGATCTAACGGTGTGATTGATTGGTAGTAACATGGTAGTAACACAACTTGGTTGATACAATATATTTCCCTTATCAAAAAACCATCATATAATCAAATATGGTGCGACTACAAGCCCTGTAACACCCCGTGCATGCCCGATTTGTTAACATGTCATCGTATTAAGCCACACTTAATTAAAAATGCGGAATAACTTTTTACTTTCAATTATGACGTTATTTTCATTACCAAGTTGAATTACTTAATTCATTTCAAAAACATTGTCTGTATGAGTATCTAAGTCACGGATCTACAACACGTAGTCCGGACAATATCCTGATACATTATACAATTCAGATAAACTCAAACATAACAGAAATCAATGTGGCATGGACAACCCCTATGCTCATCAAATAAGGCAACAAGGCCCAACAACAATCTCCAATCCAAAAACAAGATAATAAATGCAAGACAGATCAGCATCCAAGCATATCATCATAAAAGCAGAAATATCAGCTAATCCCTGGCCTCCTGCCGCTAGAGGTCTCAACCCCCGCATTACTTGAACCTGAAATATGTGCCCCAAACGTGGGGTGAGATCTCTAAACAGAAATCTCAATAAGACAAGGGGTCCACAAGGATCTTCCACCCCAAGCTCACTTACATGTGTAATATAAGTTCTAAAAGAAGTGATATAGTATATGTTCCAAAGTCAGTGTAATGCAACAGATAACCATGTCATGTGTGTCAAGATATTCTACTGGCCAGAGAAATGCAGGATATACGTCTATTTCCTACAATCAGTGCAAGACGCCACTTACACCCACCCACTGGATCACCATATTGTATGACGCCACATACTCAGGTTTTCCGTCTAGATGGAACAACACATACATATTATAAGGCCCTTACACTTAACAGTTCAAAAACATTCCAATCATCAAAGCATGAAAACACATCATGCATATAAACCATTCCCCAATGGAGTATGGTGGAACCAACAATGGCTAAACCGAGGACACGAAAGCTTATCTTGCAAGCTAGCTATCCAAGCCAAGAGTCCACACAAGCTCAAGTCCAAACACAGCAAAATCACAATCTGTTTTGTACCAGCAATCATATCAACAACTATAGCTCATAAGTATATAGCATAAAGACAACGCTTCTCTTTTACGTTTCATGTCTTTAGGCTTCTCACAAAGCCTTAAGCCCTTAATCACTTAGATTCTGACTTAACAAGTCATTACAGAAGTCCAACTTCGTCAATCTAGGGTCCACAAACCCATAACTCAGTTCTGTATGAACAGTACCGCTACTGTTCACGCAAACCCAGAATATCCGGATATTTGTCGGGGCCATATCCGGATATCATATTCGGATATCCATATCCGGATATCTACAGAGCCCATATCCGAATACCAATATACGGATATCATATTCGGAGATTTCGCGACAGAATGCAGTTTCTACATTTTGCGAGATATCACTTCCAAGGTTCCATTTTTAACACTTCTAAACGTTAAAGCATGCATCTTTAAACCCCTCTAGGTCAGTTATCACGTTGGTTACTTGTTTATCTTATTAAACATGGCAAGAATCCACTTTTACTCATTAAAACTCATGATCAAGGTTGGTAACACTTACCCAAGGTTGAAACAGAGCAACAATGGCTCATGGAGCTCACCACCAAGTCCTCACAGTTCTAACTTTGTAAGGAAACGAAAATGACAACAAAGCAAGGTCCTTTCTTCACAAAGATCACTCCTTGGAGCTCCCACAACCAAGGAAAAAGGCTCCCTCTTCACCAAGTACGAAGTCAGCCCACAACTCACTTCACACAGTCACCACAACCCAGAAATGGAGCTCACCTCACACTCCCAATGATTGTTCCCACTCACCCAAGGTGTTTAGGTGAAGAAACAACCAAGAAAAATGGTCTCTTGGAGGTTTCTATAGAGGAAGAGGTCAAGAATGGTGAAGAAGAGGCTCAACTGCTCAAGGGGTCAGAAAACTCACGACTAAGGCACAAGTAATTACCCTAGGATCATGTGCCAAGGCCTTATATAGGCCACTTAAGATTTAAACACACTGTATTAGCGCTAATAGCTACGCTTAGCATTTTAATCTCAAACTTAGGATTCTGAACCTACTCATTTTTCTAAGATTTGTCATATTTTTATTTTATTTTTCACAGCACCTTTCCGGTACGCGCTTTTCCATAGCCAGTATCAGTTCTGGCACCATTTCTTATTATTTTGACTTGAAAATTGACATACTAGTCCTACATAATATTCTAGTGACATATACACACTTTTCATAATTTTCTGAGATACTTCATCGGCACGTATTTATACCGAGTAGCAGAACCGATATCTGCATTTTTCGTCATAAAAGCGACTTTCAGCATTTTTAATTACTTTCTATAATTATTTAAGCCTTCTCATAATTATTAGGGTCAATTATGAAATTATTTCTAAATTCTCATATTTATTTAATTTGTTTCCTAAATTAACGGTGCGAGTCCTTACAGGCTCTGTAGTTCTAACAACACCATTATGTCTCAAACTCCCATATAGTGTCAACCACAGACATGATGGTTCTAACGACACTGAGTTCCAAATATCATGCCTCAAACTCCAATATATTGTTAACCACAGGCAATGTGATCCCAACGACACTGAGTTCCAAAACATCTCACACTTAATAAACATAAATACATGTATTCAATATACACAATAATAAAACTCAAAGCATTATCAATTGATCCAAAATAATTTATCTGTCAACCAAACATCAATTATATCCAAAATAAATGACTCAACATCGTAAAACAATAAATAATCTAAACTCCCACTAATCAACTAAATCAAGGGAACTCACTATACCCATGTTCTTCACATGCATTTTAAATATCATGAGCCTAAGTCCTTCGATTAGAGGGTCAACCAATGTACTTAATAATTAAGTCATCCACAAAAATAAATATATAAATAAGATCCATAAAAAATTAATAACCTGAAAGTTCAACATGGTTTTTCCATCAACTAAAAATAAAGTAAAATAAAATAAAATCCAAACTAATCAAATAAGAAATTGAAATCAAAACTCTTCTACAGAAGAGTACATAAAAAGTTCACTTCAAAACAACTTAAGTCTAAGACAACATCTCCCACTGATTCCATATTAACTTCAAGGTCATCTTCAACCAAGAACTTGCTTTCCTTGAGACTTGATTTCCTCATGTTCCTGAACTCCTCTATATCTCTTCTTATTCTCTAACCAAGCCTTGAATCCATTGCAATCAATTTTCTTATGCCCCTTCCCCTTACACCGGAAACACCAAATAGTTTTCTTAAAAGCAACTGGCTTGGGACCTCCTACCATTTGGTGATTACTATTACTTGGTTTCCATGAATTTTTATTTCCATGGTAAGTATCATATGAATCTTTCTTGTGCTTCCAGTTACCTTTGTTGGAATGAGATTTACCATGAACAGAAAGGAAGGCGAGATTATCAGATAAGTCATTCTTTTCTTTCTTGAGCTTCTCTTCCTTAGGTGTACTCTCTGCATTTACTACAGGCTTATCCTCACGCAGAGCTATATCAAGATCAACAATTCCTAAAGAAAACTCTAGGTCTTGGTTCCATTTGTTATAATTGGATCCAGTCAACATTTCAATCGAAACAGTGCAATTATTCATAGCAAAGTTCACTGTTAAGACAAAGTAGTACATTCCCCTTTGGGCATAATGCACTAACCAAGGCTGTCCCCAAGGTCAGAACCTTAGATGAGTTAATCAATGAGCACAACAAGTTGTTATAACAAGGCCAACATAACAATATATTCCCCTTTGGGCAGAATGCACAAACCAAGGTATAAACCAAGGTCAGACCTCAGATGAGTTAATCAATGAGCACAACATTGGGTTCGAAAATCCATCCCCTTTGGACAGATAGATCTCTAGCCCAATGAGCCTCCAATAACTTCATCTACAACCTCAAAGAAAATTTGCTCAACGAGCATACACTGGCTTCAGAGATGTGTCCCCTTTGGATAGACAGATCACCTAGACCAATGTGCCTCCATTAACATCATCCCAAACAAATTTACAGTTATAACACACAATTATCCCCTTTGGGTAGGAAATTGCGTAAAATAACCAAAATCATCCCCAAACAAATTTTATATTTAATCAATTCAAGGGGAAGCATGTAACTCAATAAACAAATATATAACAACATCTATTACAAACTCATACTACAAACTATTATAACAACACATAGGAAGAATGAATATCATCGTTAAATGCCAAATATATATAATAGATACAATAAATTTTACATATCAATCTAAATATTACATAACATGCCCATAATCAAGGCTTTAACCTACAATTGCTAACTTTTAAATTTTATTTATTTATTTATTTTTTAATTTTATATCTCTCTCTTTCTCCCATAATCATTTCAAAGAAACGCACCCACAAAAGCATTTTCTCTCTCCAACCGTTCTTATATGAGTCAGGCAGGTAGTATGCTAGGTCATTTATAAGTACGACGAAATTTTTATTTTTCTTTTTCTTTTCAAACTTTGGAATTTTTCAAGAACATTTCATTTTCAAAAGCTTTTGTACTCTTTTATTTTTATTATTCTTTTGCCTCAAACCCACTTTCGAAATGAATTATTATTGATTTTATTTTTAGAATATTTGAAAAAAACTTGCGTCATTTTTAATGAAATGGCCTCCCTTTTCGTACTGGCCGCACTTGAATATTTCCTTCCTCATATAACCCTCCAGCTATAATTGAATGTGATATGACTACAATCAATCATATTTTATATAAATTTATTTATGAATTAAGGAGATGATCATTGAACTATTCTCTATATAAATAAAGGGTAATATGTTGGTCATGTAATAGGAAAACAAAAAGTTTTCCTGCACACACATGAATTGGGCGAGAGAAACAAGTTTTCATGGACCCTATATCAATTCTTGTGTGTGCAGGAAATTTTTTTGTTTTCTTGTTACATAACGGATATATTACCCATAAATAAATATAAAATATGCATCATGGAATATTGAAATGCAAATATCAGAGATAACCTTCTTATTTTTATTCAATAATTAAAAGTTATTTAGTATTCAAAGATATTGATCCTAACAATTATGCATCACAGTTGTTACATCTAATAAATTTAATGGTTTTCACAAATTATATATATATATATATATATATATATATATATATATGTTGGAATTTATGAACAATGATCTATTGGTTATGAATAAGAAGCGGGTTAATAAAGAAAAGAGAAAAAGGAAGTTGAAGAGGTGTATGGGTTTTAACAAGTCCCACATTGGACAAATAGTAAGAAGTGAGAGTTTATAAGCTCCTACTTCACTCTCCTAGATTAGCCCTTTGGGTCACTACACATTTTGTGGAGGGGGAAGAGCTAGGTGGGCTTTGGTCCACCACACACACGCACGTGCTGCCACCGCCGTCCCTCCGGCCAGATTGGATCGGATCGGTTCGGTTCACATGTGTGTAATAAAATTATTTTTTAGTATTTTGTCAAAAAAATGTATCCGTTGCTTCCCTCAAAAGTTTCAAACCCAAATGTTTCTACCCGCCGGTTTTTTTGAGCAATTTTGAACCGAACCGGTTCTTCCCTTTCGCGAACTGGTCACCAGTTGTGTCTGCTCGCCGAACTGGTCACCGGTTGTACTTGTTCGTTGAAACGGTCACCGGTCGCATCCTTTTGCCACCGTCAATCACGGCGCCGCCGGTGGCGGTTCATCGTGACCGGTCAGTGTCTATAAATAGACACTGACACCATCAGAAAATGGATCCAATTTTTCCTGCACTGAAACTCTGCCGGAATTTTTCTCCTTCCGATTTGCATATTCCTATTCATACTCCGGTGTAGTTTCCTCTGGCATTTTGTTGTGTTCGTTTGGGCTGTTGTCTGGTAGTGCCGCCACTCTTCAGACGAAATTCGTTCTATCTTGGGAGACAAATGTCCATCAACCTTTGGCATCAGTGAGGGGGAAAATTGTCTTAAGGAGACACGTTCTGTGGGCTCGGATTTATTCCTCTGATTCTGCATATTTTATTCCTCTGATATCGTCATCTGTCTGTTTCATCATTCTGTCTCAATTATCTGACAAGTAAGTCTGTTCTTTAATTTTTATAATTGCACAGTGATAATTCTGATCATCTACCTCCTCTACTTTATACATGGGTTCAAATATCTTAGTGATATAATATCACTCGATGTCTTCAATAACAATCTTAAGACAATTTGGTGTTTTGAACCTGTGATCAATATATTATGTTTTATTTTATATACATTTTTTTGTTTTATTTACTGTGTGATTAATCTGTGTGATTAATTTAGGATTCTGTTTGTGTAACAGAAATGGCTAGTGTAAGTACAAACACTGCCAATCTTATTGCCTCTATTCCAATGCATGCTGACAAGCCTGAAAAACTGAATGGAACAAATTTCAAACATTGGCAACAGAAGATATTGTTCTATTTGACAACTCTGAGTCTGGACCGTTTCCTCAAGGAAGATGCTCCTAAACTGAATGAGGGAGAAGAATCTGACAAGGAAAAGGTTGCTGCCATTGATGCTTGGAAGCATTCTGACTTCCTTTGCCGAAACTATGTTCTCAATGCTCTGGACAACACATTGTATAATGTGTACTGTACCTTGAAGATTAGTAACTTTGGGATAGTCTGGACAAGAAGTATAAAATTGAGGATGCTACCTTGAAGAAATTCATAGTTGGCGGATTCTTGGACTTCAAGATGCAAGACTCCAAATCTGTTGTGAGTCAAGTTGAGGAACTTCAAGTGATTGTGCATGAAATTCATGCAGAAGGAATATCTCTTAGTGAGTCTTTCCAAGTTGTTGCTTTCATAGAATAATTACCAAATTGTTGAAGAGACTTCAAGAATTATCTGAAGCATAAGCGCAAGAAATTGTCACTTGAAGATCTGGTTACGAGATTGAGAATAGAAGAAGACAATAAGATGTCTGAAGAAAGGAATGGCAACAATCCTATGATCTCTAAGGCTAATGTAGTTGAAGAGGGATCAAAGTCAAAGAAGAGGAAATATTCTGAAGATGGAAATGCTAAGCATGGAAAGGGCAAAAAGTTCAAAGGCAACTGTTACAATTGTGAGAATCCTGGCCACCGTGCAAAGGATTGTAAGAAGGAACAAAATAAAGATCACAGGAAGCCACAAAAGTTCAATAAGAAAAAGAAGAGCACTCAAGCCAATATGGTTGATATTGCTGATCAGGTTGAAGAACTGAATCTGGTAGCAGTGGTGATGGAGTGCAATTTGATGGGAGACTCTAAGGAATGGTGGGTGGACACTAGTTCCACCAGACATGTCTGTTCAAACAAGTTGATGTTCTCCTCCTATACTCTTACTGATAATGATGAGAAGCTTTATATGGGTAACTCATCTACTTCAAAAGTTGAAGGTGTGGGTAAAGTGGCTTTGAAGATGACATCTGGCAAGATAGTGAGTGACACTGAATGATGTGCTCCATGTGCCTGATATTTGCAAGAACTTAGTTTCTGGATCTTTGTTAAGCAAAAATGGCTTTAAACTTGTATTTGTTTCTGATAAGTTTGTACTTACTAAGAATGATGTGTATGTAGAAAAGGTTACCTTAGTGAGGGCCTTTTAAAACTGAATGTGATGACTGTAAACAATTCCATTAATATTAATAATACTACTACTTTTGTTTACTTGCTTGAGTCTTCTAATTTATGGCATAATAGATTAGGACATGTTAATTTAAGGTCAATTAAGAATTTAATTCATTTAGATTTATTATCTAAATTTGAATGTTTAAATAACAAGTGTCAAGTATGTGTTGAATCAAAATTTTCAAATTACCTTTTAAATTTGTTGAAAGATCAACCAAGTTGTTAGATTTAATATATACTGCTATATGTGACATGAAATCTACACCATCTAGAGGTAATAAAAAAAACTTTATTACATTTATTGATGGTTGCAGTAGGTATTGTTATGTGTACTTACTTAATAGTAAAGATGAAGCTATTGTTGCTTTTAAGCAATATAAAAGTGAAGTTTAGAATCAACTTAACAAGAAAATTAAACTGGTAAGGAGCGATCGTGGGGGAGAATATGATGCCCCCTTCGAGGAATTCTGTATAGAGTCTGGTATTATACACCAGACAACAACTCCATATTCACTGCAATCAAATAGGATTGCAGAAAGGAAAAATCGGACATTGAAAGAAATGATGCATGCTATGTTAATTACGTCCGGTTTACCACAGAATTTGTGAAGGGAAGCCATATTGACGGCTAATTACATTATTAATAGAATGCCTCACAAAAAGACAAACAGTATACCATACGATATATGGAAAGGAAAGAAGTCATCCTTGAAATACTTTTGAGTGTGGGGGTGCTTGGATAAGGTTGCGGTTTCTAAACCTAAAAGGTTTAAAATCGGACCTAAAATCGCGGATTGTGTATTTATCGGTTACACACTTAATAGTAGTGCTTACCGGTTTCTAGATTATAAATATGATGTTTCAGATATACACGTTAATACGGTTATTGAGTCAAAGGAAGTTACTTTCTTTGAAGACGTATTTCTGTATAAGAAAATACATGAATCAAGTGGTAATAATGATGATCAGGTTGTGATACCTCGGGATGCTACAACTGATACTGATCCTGTAGAGGATGTAGAAGATGAACCTAGACGTAGCAAGAGGAAAAGGTCTGCCACATCCTTTGGACCTGATTTTATGACATATTTATTAGAAAATGAGCCTCGGACGTATAAAGAAGCTATAATGTCCCCGGAAGGACCATTCTGAGAAGAGGCTATCAATAGTGGGATAGAGTTTATCTTGTCCAACCACACTTGGGAATTGGTAAACCTTCCTCCTGGCAATAAGCCTTTAAGAAGTAAGTGGGTGTTCAAAAGAAAAATGAAAGAGAATGACACTATTGATAAATATAAAGCTAGGCTTGTGGTAAAAGGCTACAGGCAACGTGAATGTCTCGACTATTTCGATACTTATTCACCTGTTACAAGGATCACATCCATTAGGATGTTGATCGCGGTAGCTGCATTGAATGGATTAAAAATACATCAAATGGATGTTAAGACCGCCTTCTTAAATGGCGACCTGGAAGAAGAGATATATTTAGAACAACCTGAAGGTTTCGTTGTTCCAGGACAAGAACGAAAAGTTTGTCGCTTAATAAAATCCCTTTACAGGTTAAAGCAAGCTCCAAAACAATGGCATGAAAAATTTGACAAAGTTATGTTATCAAATGGTTTTCGAATTAATGAATGTGACAAATGTGTCTATGTTCGAAATACTGAAAAAAGATTTACCATTGTCTGTCTTTATGTAGACGACATGTTGATCATGGGTAGTAATAATCAAATGATTAAAGCTACTAAACAATTACTTAAAAGTAAGTTTGATAAGAAAGATATGGGGATAGAAGACGTTATCCTAGGTATTAAAATCCATAGAACATCTGCAGGGTTGGCCTTATCACAGGCTCACTATATAGCTAAGGATCTTGAGAAATTCAAAAGTTTGAATATAACTCCTGTGAGGAACCCTGTAGATTCTAATCTTAGTTTATTAAAAAACAATGGTGAAGCTACATCACAAAAGCTATATGCTCAAGTGTTGAGAAGCCTTATGTATGTTATGAACTGCAGCAGACTTGATATTGCTTATACAGTAAGTTTGTTAAGTCGCTTTACCAGTAATCCAAATGAAAATCATTGGAAAGCTATGGTAAGAGTTTTGGGATACTTGAAGTATACTCAAAATTATGCTTTGCATTACGAGAAATACCCCGCAGTTATTGAAGGGTATTGTGATGCAAATTGGATCACCGGCTCTAACGACACTAGATCCACAAGTGGATATGTATTCACCTTTGGTGGAGGTGCTGTGTCTTGGAAATCGTCTAAACAGACTTGCATTGCAACATCAACCATGGAAGCAGAATTTATTGCTTTAGATAAGGCCGGTGAAGAAGCCGAATGACTTCGTAATTTTATTGAGGATGTTCCTAATTGGCCAAAATCGGTACCATCCGTATGCATATATTGTGATAGCCAAGCAGCTATTGGAAGGGCCAAGAATGTCATGTATAACGGTAAGTCCAGACATATACGTCGTAGACATGATACCGTAAGACAAATACTCTCGAATGGAATTATTACAATTGATATGTTAAGTCTAAGGAAAACATAGAGGATCCGTTAACCAAAGGGATTCCTAGAGAGTTAGTTGATAATTTGTCGAAAGGAACGGGTTTAAGGCCTATCAATTGTTGAGCATTGTGGTATATGCCTATTTTCTCGCAATAGAGAGGATTTCAAGGGAAACTAATCGGTGGAACGGGTTCAGGTGGTGGTTTCCATCGAATTTCAAGACAAGAATCACTCAATTCGGCTAAGATCTGATGAAGTTAAGAGAGGAAGAAAATCAAAACAAAAAATGGAGTCAAATGGGTGGCGGGCTGTCGGTTTTGACAAGGGAAAGAGAGAGAAAAGATGATGAATAGTTAGGTGATTACACTTGATCAGATGAATCTGGAGTTTTTCGGTCGTTCGGAGAAAATGTTGTTTTAAGCTGTTGCGCGCGCCGTGGGCACGCTTCCCCAAACTTACTAATTTCCATCAATTTTCATCAGAAATTATATTTCCTAGTCCTAAATACCATTTATAACTTGTATTCAAAATCTAGAGCTTAAAACTCAATCGGCATGCTTTACGGTGCAACTGTACCGCAATATTTTTACCCGGTCAAAACACTATTCACTGAATTTTCTGAAACTTGCCTAACCACTCAATTTTTCGTTCTGAATCTATTTCCAGGGTTATTTTTATCATCTGAGACCTTCTACCCAATTTTACCTTCCTAGGGTTGTCTGTTTGGCTATTTACCGTTTTACCCTTTCTTTGTCTTTTAGCCTAATTTCCAGAATTTTCACTAATCCATTCCTTTAATTCTCATTTAATATATTAATACATGATTTATAAATGTGAGGTGTTATAAAAAATGTTAAAGAAGCAATTGTGTGACTCCTATTGTCTAGGTATACACTAAAGGTTGACGGTTCAAGTCGGCCTAGACCACCGATTGACCGAGTATATCCGATAGGTTTTCCCTAGAGAAGGTTCAAAGGTAACTCCACCTATCTAGATGCAGTTGTTTCTCGTTGAGGAAATTATACTTTGCATTTATATTCTTATGCATTTTTGTCACGACGATTGACCTCTTATCCATGTGGGAGGATTGTTGGAATTTATGAACAATGATCTATTGGTTATGAATAAGAAGTGGGTTAATAAAGAAGAGAGAAAAGGGAAGTTGAAGAGGTGTGTGGGTTTTAACAAGTCCCACATTGAACAAATAGTAAGAAGTAAGAGAGTTTATAAGCTCCCACCTCACTCTCCTAGATTGGCCCTTTGGGGGTCACTACACATTTTGTGGAGGGGGAGGAGCTAGGTGGGCTTTGGTCCACCACACACACGCGCGCCGCCGCCGCCGTCCGTCCGGCCGGCTCGGACCGGTTCGGTTCGGTTCATATGTGTGTAATAAAAATAATTTTTTAATATTTTGTCCAAAAAATGTATCCGTTGCTTCCCTCCAAAATTTCAAACCCAAACGTTTCTACCCGTCGGTTTTTTGAGCAATTTTGAATTGAACTGGTTCTTCCCTTTCGCGAACCGGTCACCGGTTGTGTCTGATCTCCGAATCGGTCACCGGTTGTATCTGTTCGTCGGAACGGTCACCGGTCGCATCCGTTCGCCGCCGTCAGTCACAGCGGTTCGCCGCCGGCGGCGGTTCATCGTGACCGGTCAGTGTCTATAAATAGTTACTGACACCTTTAGAAAATGGATCCAATTTTTCATGCACTGAAACTCTGCTGGAATTTTTCTCTTTCCAGTTTGCATATTCCTGTTCATACTCTGGTGCAGTTTCCTCTGGCATTTTGTTGTGTTCGTTTGGGCTGTTGACTGGTAGTGCTGCCACTCTTCAGACGAAATCCGTTATATTCTGGGAGACAAATGTCCATCAACCTTTGGCATCAGTGAGGGGAAAAATTTTCTTAAGGAGACACGTTCTGTGGGCTCGGATTTATTCCTCTGATTCTGCATGTTTTATTCTTCTGATATCATCATCTGTCTATTTCATCATTCTGTCTCAATTATCTGACAAGTAAGTCTGTTCTTTAATTTTTATAATTGCACAGTGATAATTCTGATCATCTACCTCCTCTGCTTTATACATGTGTTCAAATCTCTTAGTGATATAATATCACCCACTGTCTTCAATAACAATATATATATATATATAGGGATTTGCATCTATCAGGTCACATGACACAAAAAAGTTTCCTACACACACAACATTTTGTGGGGCCCACACTTTTTGAAGCAAAAAAATAAAATAAAAAATTAAAGCACGCAAAACGAATCTCTATAACATTACACAATCACTTTTCCTACAACATAACTCTTATAAAACCCATATATATATATATATATATGTTATATATATATATATATTTATATATATATATATATATATATATATATATATATATATATATATGCATCATGACTTAGCCCATATTTATTAAAATAAGAAAAACTACAATTGATTGAAACCCATAATTATTATAAAAATTTCTTACACTACTTGCAATTTTTCTCTTAGAATTCTGAGTAATAATATTACTCTATACAAAATTATGTGTTTTTGTTTAAATGTTTGATAATATCATATTGCTCGGGTTTGGAATCTAATTGCGCATAAACTTGCTTAAGCATACAATTAGTTTATAACATTTATTATTAAATTAAAAGTCACTTGATCGGTACTTTCTTATATGCGTACCTGAATATGCCGCATGCGGGCGACATGTAGGAAGTTAGCCTGCTGCAGGTAGTCTGCCACGACATCAGGAATATCATCAGGAGATGGACCCCCTTGATAACACCGCGTCGTGTCTTGCACTGGAGACACTTCTCCTCGTTCCACACAACCTGTGAAACGTGTTTGCGCTGCGTGCGCCTCCTAAGTACGTCCCACTTGTATGGTCTTGGAAGCACATGCGTCCTAGGATCCGAAGGCTCGGCCTGAGTCTCAGTATCGGATGTAGACCGAGGTGACTCTGACGATGACGAGTCAGCCATAATAGTGTACTATACAGAATAATAAATTAATTGGTTTCATTAATATATTCAAAAGTCATTACATTAATTACATGTGTTACAAAATTTAACTAATTAAATGTGTTACACAAAATTTTTAATTTACATGTCCTTTAAAAAAATTAACTACTTGTGTTACAAAAAGTATTAAATTACATTTGTTACAAAAAAATGGCAATTTACATGTGTTAACAAAAATATTAAATTACATTACCTAAAAAAAAAATGGCAATTTACATTTGTTCACATTCTCTATTGTATTCCACAGTCGCTATTATATTTCTAAGTCACTATTATATTCCTAAGGTTTAAGACACTATTATTAACATATTCCTAGATCACTATAATAACAGTTATATGCGCAACACCCTAAATTACTATTATAAGATGTATCATATTATAAATAATTATTTGATAAAACAGATATAAAGACTTACTTGTTCGACAGGGCTTCGCCGCGCAAAATGCTCCACAAATAATCTAGAGAGAAGGCAGAGCAACTTTAGAGAGAAGGAGTGAGAGGGAAAAGTGGCAATTTTGGGATTTATATAGGGCAAGCAATTCACGCCTGTCTTGGGCGTGAATTGTCACGCATTCTTAGGGCGTGAATTCAGGGCAATTTCTGCCTCACTTGGGCGTGACTTTTTCCGCACCTTTTGAGCGTGAATGACTGCAATAAATTCATAAATAATTTTCAAATTGCAATCTATTCGTAATTAATTATTAAAAGTATAATATTTTAATTTTTTTTGCCTGAACTTGTCACATCAGTATTATGCATAAACCACATGTATATTGACAACTATTTGTGTTAATTGAGTAATATAATTGAATTTTGCATTAGCCTGATAATTTTTTTAAAATATAATTATTAAATTCTTTTTTTTCCATTGAAAAAAAAAAGCATATATTTTTTTAGTGGTGATCTTGTTCTCTTTTGTCAGTAAAGCAATTTGTATTGTGGGAGCCAGAGTTTGATTATTATTATTTTTTCTTCTTCTTATTCTCCAACAGTATAATCATTACTTTGGCTTAATGAAGTTTTTTTTTTTTACTTTGACCGTGTTTTTTTTATTTAACAAATCTATTTTTTTAAACAAAAAACTATATTAAGGTTTGAACTAAATTTTTTATATAAATTAGCCCAGCCTCTCATCTATTTCCTAATGACCTACCGTGTTTGTTTTTTTTTTTCCATTACATTTTTTCACATTAATTTCTTTACATGCGTCTCTCTTCTCATTTTAAGATAGTTCTCTCCAACAATAATTTATATTCTCTAAAGTGACTTTTGTCAGGAGCTCGCGTTAATCCCAAAGAATTTTAATACACAAATTAGAAAGCATTGGCTACTGTGTATTAGTACTTTGACATCCATAATTCACGAAGACATATACTTTTCACCTGTTATGTTACTTTTACATGTAGTTACCCATTAAGAAACACTCAAATAATTATGGAAATGATAAGCACGTTTTGAGCATAAACTTTCACAACTAACCCAAAATTAAAGTTGGTGGGATCACAAATAGCACAAAGTTGTTTACCGGGTATGTAATGAACTCACATGGAAAATATAAATGAGAAAATAGAACGCAACTCAAAGATCGGAATAAGAAAACGCAATCCACCCCCTTTTTATTTATTCTTATATTCCCATAGTCTGAAGTAAAACTAAGTTACAACAAAATCAAAAAGGATCATTTAAGAAAAATTGGCTAAAATCACATAAAAACCATTTGTTAATTTTGTCTAGGAGCAACAGACAGAATTGAACCGAAAATTCGATGCATCACAACATCTTATGCTAGTTCCTTGAACTTTTCTTACTTTTGCTAATCTTTAGCAGGGCATCAAGTAATGTTGGTATGCAAATACCACGAGACATATCCATTTCTTGTACTTCAGGGGCATCAGAACATGTACCTTTTTCTATTGTTTTCTTCTCCCTTTCTTCAAATCTTAACGAGTTTGGGAAGTACAAGCGTCCCCTTCCACCTGGTCTAATTCCAATAAGACGACCAAGGGATACGCGGTGTTCTTCAAAGAAAGATGCCGTGGACTGGTTGTTCCAACGGAAGAAAGCAGTTAACAAAAGAGCAATTATTTCACATGGCCTCTGATTGTCTATAATCTATGAGATACATTTACATTGGAAAAATGATAATTTCCAAAATTTGAATTCTACGTTAACTCGATGCTCAAAAGTTTAAACCACTATTATCCCAAGTTTTGTTGATGGTGAAACACTGAAAAAAATGTCAGTCCCATGTGGTTTGCACATAATTTGTTTCCATAATAAATTCTGTTAAGGCCTAGCCTAGATATTAAGTTGTATGCACACTTCGACCAGAATTACATTTACCTTGGACATCAATTTCAAACCTCTGATGTTATTAGATAGCATTCTCTTCTTTCCAAAGTAGTTTTCATTTAATGTAATGAGCAAAAACTGAAGAAGGCAGAAAAAATAGGACCTGGGGAAGTGAGATTACCTCAGTATCAAGGTTGGAAGAAGAAAATGAGGAAAAACTGATGGATGGCATGTGCAGTGAGTATGACTCTACTGGAGCAGCTGGTAGTGATTCTGCAACTCTAAGTCTCATATTCAAATAGCCAAGGCCGAATGGCCACCCAATAGGCATCTCATCATTCTGAGAATAGATGGCAATAAAAAATAGCAACATTACATTTTCCTATCCTTTTTAAAATAAGTCCTAGCTTGAGTAACAGAATGTTCTGATAACCATACGAAAATATGAATGTTAACACTTAACTGATCCAAGCAAAGCTAAGAAAAAGCTGTACTGAATTGGAGAAATATGGATGATGTTCATTTAGATTAGATGCTATGCTAGAACATCAGAAAGGTAGCAAGATAAGGTACCATTGCTGCCACAGTTCAGTGTGTGAAAGCTTCAGTAAAATCTGTCTCATATTCTAACATTATTGGAATTCTATTCTACCCATCTGTTTAATTCCTTGCCACATGAATATTTCCGATATGACAATGCAACTCTTCCCTTCCATAGATGTAAAGAAAAAAAAAAAATTGATCATAAAAAAATATTTCAAATAACCCATAAGCATATCTGTGAAAAGGACTATCTACAGGAGTGAGGTTGGCAAGATTTTGTGTCATTCGATTTATTCTAAAACTCAGACAATTTGTTCTGACCACATTTTGGTCTCTATATCAGTAAATTCTGTCACCGGTCATCTATGAATCTTCAAGTTGTATTTGCAAAGTTAATTATTGGTACAACTAGATTCTATTTCTTGTCTGCTAGTTGTACAAACTCTTCTACCAGCATTATGACTAACTACAAAAACAAAATGTACTGGAATTAAAGGAAATAGGACTGAGGGAAACCAATGGTGATTACACTGTCGGTATAATTTTCTTTTAACTAGTGTCCAGCAGAGTTTTAAAAGTACATGCTTATGATTCAGTGGTTTGTATGGGTTCATTTCTCCAGATATTTATCAGATCTATTTCTCACCCTTATTGTACTCCTTAAACTTTTTCTTTAAATATATATATATATATTGTTCCTATCGATTTGGCGTTGGCCCACATCATGTGCCTCTGTTAGATTTCCTCCACTTACTATTTATTACATATCATTATATCAAATGTAAAGAACAGTTGGTAAAAATGAGAGATGGATGGTTTTACGGATAATTGTTCCAGTCAAACTGTGCGCCTACACCTTCTAATTTGACATGTTATGCTCAAAATGTAAGAATTGGATGTGCCGCTTTCCTGGCTTTAACTCTTTAAGTTTCCAAAATTATAAAATAATAATCTTCCTGACAGGGGACCAGCATTTGCTACCGTACCACCTAGTAGATGTCATGTTGTTCACATTATTAGGACTGATATTTCAGTTCAAACCACATTCTTACAATTAAGTTCAGACAACAAACTTTGATGGGTTTTTAATGATATGTTAATTCATGCGCCCGACGAATTGCACAACTACTTACGTTATGGTCCTAACTAGAGACTCTAATGGGGTCTTTTCTTCATGTCAGTTCATCTGCAAAGTACAAATTTTATGGTACACTCATTGATAGAGGGTGGTTTTTTTTATTTCTTTCTCTAAGCTAGTCCATCTTGAAAATGCAAATTTTACTTATATACATAACTGCATCATGGTAAAGATTACTTTCTGCTAACAATTTCCAAGTATGTTAATTCCCAGAAAATTACAAGAAGAACACATAAGAGCAGGGATTCAATAACCATTCCATTAAGTGTGAAGAGCAAGATAAATCATAAGCAAACAAGAAAGCACCACATGAAGATGTCATCACAAACAGATTCTTCTCTGATTCAGGGAATCAACAGGTGAAAGAAGACTGCATACCACTCAGAATATAACCACACACATAAAGCGAAAACAGAATCACAGAGATTTAGTTTCAATTCCAATTTCAACACTTCACAGCCCAAACATATTGACATATATTCATCAAAAAGAAGTCTTCACCTTTTGCAGTCACACAACAGTGATATATCTGTTAAACCAGCTGAAAATGGAGTGGGAACGGGAAGAGAAATGCTGAATGGAGAAGAAAATGGAGAAAGAAGGCATATTTTGAATGTCCTTGTTCTTATTTGTGCAAAAGAATATCAATAAAGCACTGAATTATTACCTCTGAAACCATGGTGTCTCTGGCCTCCACCCAGAAATTGATGGCAAAATGATGATCACAGAGAAAAAAAGAAATTTGTATTGGAGAGAAAACAAGGGAGAACTTACGTGTCTTCGAACTTTTATATAAGTATTCTTCCTTAAATCTCAGTCATTTAACACTCTAGGTCCCACTTGACCTGCTGAACCTTACTTGGATGGAAAATCAATTTTGCAATCCAACATTTTTATACCGTTACAATTAATTTACAATGTACATATGCTTTGATTAATGGATGAAAAATCTGGTAACCTGCTTATAGATTTTTCTTTATGTATAAATAACCCAATTATTTTTTTGAAGTGAGTCGGGCCTTTAAATATTTTCATAAATTTTAACTCTTTGAATTTACGAGTTTAATTATGAGTTTTGTGCTTATAGTTAAAATTCTTTGTCTCTTCCAAAAAATACATTTGATGAGAATTGAACTCATATTCTTTTCTCACGTGTTTATAGACTTTTATAAGAAAAAAATGTGTATCATTTTAAAGGAGATAAAATTATGTTATTTTAAGTGAGAGAAAGAGATAGATAAAAGAAGTGAGAGTGGATAAAAAATATAAAAGTGTGGGTCCCACCTTTTTGTGAGAGTGAAATGTAAACACTTTTCCTTTTTATAAATCAATAATTGAGTCATTAGTAACCGTCGTAAAAATGGTATGAAAATTTTAGAGTAAATATACAAGCTAACCATATATATTTTCTCTTAAAAGACTTAAAGTTTAGGATTTTTTTTTTTTTTTTAATTTATGTCAATACTCCAGTACTTAGGTAAGAGTTAAGCTCTTCCAACACTTACTATTATTATATACAAAATTTGAAATTTTGAACCCAATACCTTACTTTATTATAGAATCGAACTTCTTACTATCTGAACCAACGCGTTGATCTTCAAGTCCACATTTTGATTTTAAGCGAAGTAATTAAAAGGAAACAATGCCCAAAATAAATACTAATAGAGAAGGGAAAAGTAACAAAAAGAGTTATACATAATTAGAAAATTGGCTTTATTGGTAATTTAGCGAGATGTTTTGAAATTCTAATAGGGGTGACACTTCAAAGTTCAAACGGTTATCCGCGAGAAAAAGGATTGCGATAATTAATAAGTGTTACAAGAGAAGTGCTTTTATTGTTTTAGGGGCTTTTAGCTTTTGAGTTTGGTGGAAAAGCAAATTAGAAATTAAAACGGTTGGGAACACGAACATCTATGATTACGATCTATGCCTTGATTGGTTTAATCGGCAGAAGTGATGGGTTTTATATGCAATTTCTATCAGACACTGACGGGTGAAGAAACACGTAAATCACCGGTAGCTGAACTTTGGTGGCTTCCTATAAAGAAATCAATTTTTATTTGTCCTCACTTTTAAGAAATTTGTATTTTTTTTTTCCATTTGCGTAATTAATCATTTTTCTTGCTTGAATATTGACATTGATCATTTATTAGGAATATTATTTATTTATTCATTTATTGTATTTGCTACACACTCTGATCATTATGTTCAGTTCTTGTAGTTAGAGGACATAAACAATATATCTCAAAGATGAAGATTAATTCATTTTGATAATTTCTCCAAATTAGAATTAGTTATTAGAATAATAGAAACTCAATTTTAACCATTTTAGTTATTTTTATTTGATAAAATTGGAAAGATCATTAGTATTTATAAATTTTTGGAATACTTCTTGTTTTTATTACTTTCTCTTATGAACAAGAGAATACCAAATCGAGTGATTATATATGTTAGAAATATATTGTAATTAGGGTTTCATTATTTTGTAATTAGTGTTTCCTTATTTTGTATTAGGTCAGATTACATTAGGTTTGAGCTTAGCCCATTAGTTTGTTTATATATTGTACAGCCTTCATCAGTCAATACACACAGAAATATTTCAAATGTTCCTCTCTTTTCTCTTGTTATTTAACATGGTATCAAGAGCCTAAGGAATTTTGAAAAAAAAATTTCCGGTGAACCCACTGTTCATCGTCGGTTGATTTTTTTTTTTCCGGAGCTGTCTCCTTGTCACTTTTCGGACGCTTATCTCTCCTCATACAGCTTCTGTCTCGTCCAGAACCACCGCCTGGTCACCTTTTCCGACGATCCACATACCGCTGTGATCGTCTCCGCCGCGCGGTTCCAACGCCATCGGTCTCGTCCAATTTCAAGGTCACACGCGCCCTCACGCGCGCGTGACAACTCGACCACTCTCCTTCTATCACCTCTTATGCTGATGAGATCGAGCATAGTTCGTCAGATGTATCTGTGGACTCACATTCAACTGCATCTCCTCCCACGGCTTCGGTCCCACCTTTGGATAGTGACCTTCCCATTGCTCTTCGTAAGGGTACTCGTGATACTCGCCCTCCGGCCAGGTATACAGTCAATATTAGTTATCATCGTCTTTCTCCATCATATTTTGCTTGCCTTTCCTCTTTGTCCTCTGTATCTGTTCCTAAGACCATAGGTGATGCACTTTCACATTCGGGATGGAGACAAGCTATGATTGATGAAATGAGTGCTCTTCATCATAATGGCACATGGGACCTAGTGCCTCTTCCTTCTGGAAAATCTGTGGTTAGTTGCAGATAGATTTATGCTGTTAAGGTTGGACCTGATGGTCAAGTGGATCGTCTTAAAGCTCGCTTGGTGGCGAAGGGTTTCTCTCAGGTCTTTGGCTTGGATTTTATTGATACTTTTTCTCCTATGGAAAAAATGTCTAATGTTCGCCTTTTTATTGCTGTGGCTGCTATTAGGCATTGGCCTCTCTACCAACTGGATATCAAGAATGCTTTTCTTCATGGTGATCTTGAGGAAGAAATTTATATGGAGCAACCTCTTGGATTTGTTGCTCAGGGGGAGTCAGGTCTTGTTTGTCGTCTTCGTAAGTCTCTCTATGGCCTCAAACAATCTGCAAGAGCTTGGATTGGTAAATTTAGCAGTGTTGTTCAACAATTTGGCATGACTCGGAGTGCAGCTGATCATTCTCTCTTTTATCGTCATTCTGCTTCTGGATCTATTTATTTGGTGGTATATGTGGATGATATTGTCCTCACAGGCAGTGATCAACATGGGATCACTCGATTGAAACAACACTTATGTCATCATTTTCAGACTAAGGATCTTGGGAAACTTCGATACTTATTAGGAATCGAGGTGGCCCAATCTAAAGCTGGTGTTGTGATATCTCAGAGGAAATATGCTCTGGATATTCTTGAAGAAACTGCTATGTTAAATTCAAAGTTTGTTGATACTCTTATGGATCCAAGTATCAAGCTTCTACCAAATCAGAGGAGCCCTTTTCAGATCCTGAGCAGTATAGAAGATTGGTTGGAAAATTGAACTACCTCACAGTCACTCGGCCTGATATTTCCTTTGCAGTTAGTGTTGTCAGTCAATTTCTCAATTCTCCATGTCAAGAACATTGGAATGCAGTCATTCGTATTCTTAAGTATATCAAGACATCTCCAGGGAAAGGCCTTGAATATGAAGATGAAGGTCATGATAAAATGGCTGGCTATTGTGATGCTGATTGGGCTGGTTGTCCAACTGATAGGAGATCTACTTATGGGTATTGTGTCTTTGTTGGAGGCAACTTGATTTCCTGGAAAAGTAAGAAACAAAGCGTAGTTGCCAGATCAAGTGCTGAAGCAGAATACCGCTCCATGGCGACTACTACTTGTGAGCTCATCTGGCTTAAACAACTTCTCAGAGAACTTAAGTTTGGAGACACTGGACATGCAACTCTCATTTGTGATAATCAAGCAGCTATACACATTTCATCAAATCCAGTGTTTCATGAAAGAACCAAGCATATATAAATAGATTGCCACTTTGTTCGAGAAAAGGTTCTTGTTGGTGAAATTAAAACTAGTTTTGTACCCTCTAATGAGCAATTAGCAGATGTGTTTACAAAATCTTTGAGGGGCCCTCGAATAGAGTTTATATGTAATAATCTTGGTGCATATGACCTATACGCTCCAGCTTGAGGGGGAGTATTAGAAATATATTGTAATTAGGGTTTCCTTATTTTGTAATTAGTGTTTCCTTATTTTGTATTAGGTCAGATTACATTAGGTTTGGGCTTAGCCCATTAGTCTGTTTATATATTGTACAGCCTTCATCAGTCAATACACACAGAAATATTTCAAATGTTTCTCTCTTTTCTCTTGTTATTTAACAATATATATATATATATATATATATATATATATATATATATATATATGTGTGTGTGTGTGTGTGCTGACTGAATCATGCACTTGTCTACAAAAAGTTTACCTATATTGAATGTGTCTCTTAATTGGTGGATGAATCATGGATTTATAATACCTAATTAATATTTTTTTTTTTGAAATATTCTAATTGGTTCTTTATTTTGTGACTAGTGTGATTCAGAACGAATCTCGAGATTAAAATTTTAAATTTCTCTTAAAAATAATACTACGGTAGCGTACATAATTAATTATTATTCTTATAGTCAACAAATAATAATATATTATGATGAAAGGGAGCCATAGAAATGAACTTAAATTCGTTGTCAGCATCCGTATGACTTATTATGATCTTCCTTTTCCTGCTCTAATAAGATATTCTCTTACTGTTGTGAATAACTAATGAAATTTGTATAATGTTATAATTACAATATTTACATTAAGTTTATTTGATGTTTTTCATGTTATCCATAATAAGTCGAGTTTATTCTACTAAAAAAACAAAGTTATTAACTCTATTTAAATATATTCTTATTATTTGAATTATTAAATTTAAGTGAATTTTTACTGAAACAGATTTAAGTGAATTGATACTTGAGAATGAGGTGCAGTACTTCGTTGTTACTTGGTACATAGAAGAGATGGGAAGTAGTGTCGGTACTCGTACCCCGTACCATAAACGCAAAAATATAGGTGTCATGTCACAGTTGCCAACTCTACTCATATTTTTGGTCCCACTCAAGTGCTACGTCTCAATTTGAGCCAGACGTAATTCCTACACTTTTGTACCACTGAAATGTCTCCACGTGGACTTGAGATTATCTTCATTCCATGCGATCCAGCAGCATTTATGGGTTAAAGATGGTTGGTACGAGGCACTAATCTTAATTATAATGATAACGAAGGCTTATAACGACGTCGTGCCATTCCTTTTTCGGATCTTGATAAAATCACTAATAATTTCTTTATGGGTGAGATGATTGAGTGGAAGTAATGACAATGGATGACGAAAATTGGATGCGGTTGCTTAAGTTTCAATGCAGACATAATATTTACAGTAAAGTTCTCTTTTGGGTACTAATAAAAAATATGATTCTCCTGTTGATTTTTTATTAAAAAAATTAATTTTGAAGTCTTTAAAAAATTTAAAATAGACTTATTTATTTAAAATTATGATTTCTCACAAATTTTAAAAAAACTCATTTTAGAACTTCAAAAAATTAAAATGGATCTAGTTTAAATTTCATAAAGACTAATGGTCTAATTTTTTTTATAAAGAATTAAAGTGAAGATCGTATTTTTTATTAGAGATCCGAAAAAGACTTTATTCTAGTACTTATGAACTACATATCTCTTTGTTCATATCAGGATCAAATAATAATTGGGCGATTTTTTTTTTTTTTTTTTTTTTTTGGAGTTACCCAACCCTAATTATCTCTTTGAGACGAGTTGGCTCCCTCCGGTATCCCCACGAGCTTCGACTCTTTGAGCCGGCTATGGGACTAATCCAGAGTGCGGGGGAACAGTGATGGCTAAAGGTTCAGCCCCCTCCCCAAGAATGCATTCAGCGGGAATCGAACACATATCCAACCCCACTAACTCAGCGCCAAATTACCAACTGAGCTGCACCCATTGGGTTAATTGGGCGATTTTTATTTTTGTTATCTTAATTTCTTTATTTTATTTTTAATTGTTACAACAAGTAGATTGGAAAAAACCATTTTAATTTCAGACCAAAATTGTTGATAATATGGCAAACTTAGCAATAATTGGTAAACAAACTTAAATCTTATGTGACACAAAATCTTTGATATATTTTTTGTAATCGGTTGACACACCATTAATTATGGGCTTATCAATTATGATTTTGTAGCCATATTATGATTTTTAACACAACTTATATGGCTACAACTTATCAATTTGATAGTCAGATCCTTAACTCGCTTAGAGACTCATCAACTTATCATAAGGCTACAAATAATATAGATTATTATCCATAGATAATAGCAATGCAAAAAGATGTGGAAACCTTATATAGAAACATGACATATGAACTTGTTGAATTTCTAGAAAGACACAAAGTCATTGGTAATAAATAGATCTATAAGATCAAATAAGATGATAACGATCAAATGAAAAGATATCTTTGCAAGATTGGTGGTAAAAAAGTATGCTCAACGAAGGTATTGATTCTAATGAGATTTTCACTCTAATCTTTTTTTTTTTTTAAAGAAATATATATATTACTTTTGCAATTCAACCCGGGTGTGGTGAAGGTCAAAGATCTTCCTAAGCGTACTTCTCCAAGAGTCAAACTTTTAACCTTGGGGGTCGAACTTTTAACCTTGGGGTTCAACCACTTTTAATCACTATGATTGACACCTGTTGGGTTATTCACTTTGATCATTAGACTTACTTCTTGAGAAATTAGGTGTAAAAACTAATTTTGTTTTCATGGAAAACCCAGAGAAGAGATATAAATGCTCCAACCAAAAGACTTTGAAGAACAAGGAAAAAAATTCTTAGTTTTCAAGTTAAGCAAATCTTTGTATGGTCTAAAGTTGGTGTTGAGATATCGATACAATAGATTTTTTCGTTCAGAGTTTTCATTACATGCAATAGACAAACATCGAACCATTGTACATATAACAAAAGATTTCATGATCATAGTTTCATCATCCTACTATTATACATGGATGACATATTGATGGTAGACCCCAAGAAAGATCAAAGGTAAGAGTTAAAGGCACAAATAATTACATAATTTGATGTGGCCTGAAACTAATAAAAAAGATTTTAGGGATACAATTTTACCAAGATAAAAAAGATAGAATAATTAGCATTCTTAAAATAACTATTTGAAGAAAATCTAGTGACTTTCCCAATCTTGCAAAGATATCTTTTCATTTGATCGTTATCATCTTATTTGATTTTATAGATCTATTTATTACCAATGACTTTGTGTCTTTCTAGAAATTCAACAAGTTCATATGTCATGTTTCTATATAAGGTTTCCACATCTTTTGCATTGCTATTATCTATGGATAATAATCTATATTATTTGTAGCCTTATGATAAGTTGATGAGTCTCTAAGCGAGTTATAGATCTGACTATCAAATTGATAAGTTGTAGCCATATAAGTTGAGTTAAAAATCATAATATGGCTACAAAATAACTCGCTTTGAGGTTCTAAAAAAGATAAAGAAATTTCTAAGGGAACTTGAAATGAAATTTCTAAGGGATTAAGATTCTAACAGAGTTAATAAGGTTAAAGTCACTAAGAAATTAAGGTTTAACTAATCATATAAAAGATGATGAATTATTTGATCAATTGAATAGGCAAACGTAAATGTAATCCAAGCTGCAAGGTGGGAATCATAAAGGTGTTGGCGTCTCTTTACCGCAATATTTTCTCACATTTTTTCTCAACCTTTATTCTGTATTCTTGAATTCTAAAAGAACCTTGAATCATTTACATTTTCTTGAATTGTTTTCATTATTTCACAAACCACAATTACCTTTAAACCATTTTTATCAATCCAACAAGAGAGGAATAGTTATAATAAATTCGGTGCCTCAATCCTCGTGGAGATGATACTCTACTCATCATTTTATTACTTGGAACGATCGGTACACTTGCCGATTGCGCAACATCCCCACACTTTAAAAATCTCTCTAATAACTAGAGTATCTATAGTATGGAAGTATGGTCCTTTGGCCATCTATAAATGGGAGAAATATGCACAATAAATCACTCGAGCAAGTGAGAAAAAAATCATCTTCCATAATAGAGAATACTCCAAGAGAGAGATAAACTAGTTGTAATTCATCCTATTAATGGGTGAGGTGTTGAGTAACTTGCATTGGAGAATAAAGTACCATTTGTAATCCTACTTTTTGTAATGGGCATTTTCTTGGAACCTTAGTCCTCTGGATTTTAATCCTTCTATTGAGGGAGTTTTCCATGTTAAAAATTTGGTAGTGTGCTCTATCTCTATTTTCTAATTTACTTTGTTTACACTTTGCTTTCGCTTCTCTAACTCACTCTTGTTTCCCACCAAGATGGTTGATCGATTCATGGCAGATCATGGTAAAAAGCATTGCAATGCTATTTAGAAGATCATAAGATACATCAAAGGAATATTAGGTGCTAGATTATGTTGATTGAATATTTACATGTGATCTTGATAAAATAAAATTCACTATACATAATGTGTTGATACTTACAAGAGTAGCAACAAGTTGTTTATCAAATTTATAAATTATTACTTATAAGTCTATGAAATACAGAAGTTGAAAACATTGCAACTAATCAACTACGCAAGGAAGTGATTTGGATTCAAAACTTAAAAAAAGAACTCGATCATAAATAACAAAAAATTTGTGTATTATAATTGTTAAAGTTATTTTCAAGAAATTCATCTTTTTCATTCAGTAACAAATTAAGCGCATAAGATTTTCATATTGCTTTATTAGAGAAGTAGTTAAATAAGGTAGTGAGGATATATAAAAAAATTCATATCAAATATAACCTAGCAAATATTTTGACAAAGTAATGAATGTTGTTAAGTTTTTATATTGTAGATCCTTCTATGACTTATAGGGATTGTAAGTAGCATGAGATTGAAAAATAAATAAATTTAAAAGCTCACCAAAAGTTATGTTAAGTGGGAGATTATTAAAATAATAACAAGTTAAATTGGGTGAATCAGGGTAAATCATTGTGTCTATTTTCTCTCTCTCTCTCTTTTCGTTTACGATTTATGTGATTGTCGATTTCCAATATTTGGTATCAGAGCTTTGGTTCTGTGACCGGGGTTCCTGTGTTAGATTGCGATTTCGCGATTTGGGATTTTTCCTTAGCATAGAGAAAACTATGAAATTGATCTGGAGAGGATATCGACTGACCAATCACGGGTCGAGGTTGAAAAGTTTGGAGGAAAAGGGTTCGAGTTATGGAAGCTGAAGATGGAGGCTTTGCTCGTTGACAGGGACGTGTGGTACGTGATCGAAGATGAGAAGCCATCGGTACCAACAAAAACTATCGGTGATGGAATGTCAGGTGAAGGCGAGTCGAAGGAGTTGAAGGTGTGGACTAGAGACGATCGAAAGGCGTCAATCCTGATCTGGTTATGCCTGGTAGATAATGTTCTGGTGAACGTAACGTCTGAGAAGACCGCAAAGGATCTCTGGACGAAGCTGGGAGGTCTCTATTAGAGCAAGTCACTCGTGAACAAGTTGTTCTTGCGAAGGAGGCTGTATAATCTGCGGATGAGTGAAGGTGATTCTTTCTATGCTCATTTAAATTAATTTAATACTATTTGTGCGCAACTTTCTTCTAAATTGTCTAACTCTTGAGAGCACATCATTGTGTCAATTGGTACTGGTGTTAATAAACAGTCGTTCGAGATGGTTATTGCTGCCTTATTATCTGAGAAGATGAGAATGGTAGGTTCTAAAGGTACCAACAATGAGGTTCTGGTTGTCAGAGGGAGGAGTGGTGACAAATCAAAGTCTGGTAACAGAGGTAGATCGAGGGGATGATCAAAGTCCCGTGACAAATCTGAAATAAGGTGTTGGAGGTGCAAACAGGTTGGACATTTGAGAAGAAATTGCAGAAGCAAAAGCGTAGGTGCTGAGAAGCGGGATGATTCACAACCTTCTGCTTTGGGTACAAAGAAGGATGATGATGATAGTACAGGGGACCTATACATGGCGTTTTACATTCATAATGACTGTAATGACTGGATTATTGACACTGGAGCATCATTTCAAATGACACCTCATAGGGAGTGGTTCTGCACCTATGAATCATATTCTGGTGGTACAGTTAGAATGAGAGATGACACGACTCATGCTATTGTGGGGCATGGGAAGATAAAGCTGAAGATGAGTGACGGGACAGTCAAGAATCTGTCGGGCGTTATGCATATTCTGGGGCTTACAAGAAATCTGATCTCCATTGGTAATATGGCAGATGTTGATATTAATTTCAGCAGTGACAAGTATTCTTGCAAACTGACTTGAGGAGCTTTGGTTATTGCAGGAGGAGAGCGTCATGGTAAATTATGAAAATTGTTGAGTAGTGCAGTATTCAGTGGTGAAAGCTATGTTTCAAAACAGGCGGAAGAGGACACTGCTATGTTATGGGCATAGGAGGCTGGGGCATATTGGAGGAAAATGTCTGGATACTCTGATATCAAAGAAGCTGGTGGATAAAATTCTGAGTTGCTCCATGGGGTTTGGATTTTACGAGCATTGCCTGCAAGGGAAGCAAAATCGGGTATCTTTTGATTCCATAGGAGGAAGAGCTGAGGGGATTCTAGACCTGATACACAGCGATGTGTTTGGCCCCACACCTGTAGCATCACAAGGAAAATCAAGGTATTATGTTTCTTTTACTGATGATTTTTCAAGATATGTGTGGTTATATTTCTTGCGCATCAAGGATGAAGTGTTCGATAAGTTTCGGGAGTTCAAGACTTTGGTGGAAAATTAGTTTGATCGAAAAATCAAGGTGTTGAGAACTGAAAATAGAGGAGAGTTCTGTTCAACAAAATTTGACCAGTTTTGTGCGAGGGTAGAAAACTACGCCCTACTCACCTCAATAGAATGGGGTGGCAGAGAGGTTGAATCAATCTCTCATGGAGAAAGCATGGAGTATGTTGAGTGGTGCAGACTTGGCAGCTGAGTTTTGGGCGGAGGAAGTGGGTACTTTTTGTTATCTGAAGAACAGATCTCCTACATCAGCCTTGAAGGAGAAGACTCCGTATGAAACACTGTTTGAAAAAAGACCAGAGGTATCTCATGTCAGAGTGTTTGGCTGTGAAGCATATATGCACGTACCTAAGGAGAAAAGAACCAAGCTTGACAGTAAATCTGAGAAGTGTATCTTTATTGGGTACAAGGATGAAGTCAAAGGTTATAAGTTATGGAATTCAGATACTATAAGTGTAGCTTACAGCAGAGAAGTCATATTCAAGGAATCTAAGTTGAATCAAATTTTCCTGAAGCTCTTGAAAAGCCACAGACAGTGGAGTTGGATGTGGGTTTGAAAGAGAATACAATAAACTCACAAGTTGAATTGGAAAACTTGAATTCTGAAGCTGCTGAAAATAATGAAGGAGAGGATGAATTTTCTAAAATCAAGGCTGAGGTTGAAGCACCAGTGCTAAGGAGATCCACGAAGGAAAGAAGACCATTTGAGAGGTATACACCTGAAAATTATATCATGTGTGCTAGTGATGATGTTTGTGCATTTAGTATTACAGGTGATGATCTAAGCACTGTAAAACAAGCTAGCAACTCGAAGGATGCCAAATAGTGGGAAGAAGCTAAGAAAAAAGAGATGTAGTCTCTGATGAAAATCAAACTTGGAGTTTGGTGAATCTACCTGCAGACTGAAAAACAACTGGTTGCAAGTGGGTGTTCAAGAAGAAGGTTGGTGTCAATGGGGAGATTGAGCGCTACAAGGCTCGATTGGTTGCAAAGGGATATTCACAGACAGAAGCGGTTGATTATGGTGAGGTGTTTTCACCTGTTGCAAATTTAAATTTCATAAGGCTGGTTTTGTCTGTAGCAGCTGCATATGACCTAGAGGTGAAGCAGCTAGATGTGAAGACGACTTTCCTTCATGGTGATTTGGAGGAGGTTATATTCATGAAGCAATCAGAGGGGTTCATAGTAAAAGGCAAAAAGGAGATAGTCTACAAGCTGAATAAATCTCTGTATGGCCTGAAGCAGTCCCCCAGGATATGGTACATGAAGTTCGACACTTATGTGGTGAAGTTTGGCTTTGACCGTTGTGATGTTGATCATTGTGATTATGTGAAAAGGTTAGAAGGTGATTTGTTATTCTAACTTTGTATGCTGACGGCATGTTATTCGTTGGAAATAGTTTGAAGATGATCAACATTGTGAAAGGACTGCTAGAAAAGTAGTTTGAAATGAAAGATCTAGGCACTGCAGATGTGATCTTGGGTATGCAGATTAAGAGGGAGCGTGACAAAGGAAGATTATGGTTGAGTCAGTGGAAGTATATAGAGGATGTTCTAAAGAAATTCAAGATGACTGACTGCAAACCTGTGTTGACTACCATGTCTACTGGTTCTAAGTTATCGGCTGACTAGTGTCCTAAGACTGAAGAAGAAAAGGAGGAGATGATGTCAGTTCCTTATGCTAGTGCAGTTGGGAGTCTGATGTATGCTATGATTTATACTCGATCTGATATTGCTCAAGCAGTGGGAGTATTGAGCAGGTATATGTCCAAGCCAGGAAAGGAGCATTGGACGGCAGTGAAGCGTGTGTTCCGTTATCTTCGTGGTACGTCTGACCTTGGGTTATGCTATGAAGGCGTGAAAGACTCAAGGGGACAAACTGATTGGGGAGGTGACATTGATAGTAGAAGGTCTACAAGTGGATATGTTGTTTCCTCATTCGACGGAGCTATCAGTTGGATGAGTAAGAGGAAGAACACTATTGCTTTATCTACTACAGAGATTGAGTACATGGCCTTGACACATGATGTTAAGGAAACTATTTGGTTGCGGAGGTTGTGAAAAGAGCTTGGCTTTGCACAAGGAGAGATGATCGTTGGGTGTAACAGTCAAAGCGCCATATTCTTGGCTAAGAACCCAAATTTCCATGCGAGGACCAAGCATATTGGCATACAGTACCACTTCATTAGAGAGAAGATTGAAGACAATGTTGTATTGCTGGAGAAAGTTGACACAAAGGTCAACAATGCTGATTTTCTGACCAAGGCAGTTACTTCAGAGAAGTTTGAATGGTGTACAATTGCATTGGGATTGAAGAAACATGCGAAATATTCACCAAGTGGGAGAATGTTGGGTATGACTCATACTTCGCATGTTGATGAGGCCTTTTGTTGTCGGGGTCACAAGAAAGGCAACTGGAGTTGTGGGCTTCTGTTTTATTGTAAATTTTCATTTTTCTTAGTAGTTTAGGCTTGGGCCCATGAATAACTGTTGTTAGGATTTTTTTAATTCTATTTATATTTTTCTTGTAAACCAAGTGACTTGTAACGAGTGGCGGTGATGTGAATATAGTACAAACAAGCTAGACGTAGCCTAAACTGGGTAAATCAGGGTAAATCATTGTGTCTGTTCTCTCTCTTTCTCTTTTCGTTTGCGATTTGTGTGATTGTCGATTTTTAACACATAAGAGCATATAATGCGAGTATAGTTCAATATAATTATGAACACATATTAAATCATTAAAGAATCAACTAAGTGTAAAATATTTTCAATGTGAATAAACAATCCATATTATAATCAAAATTAACATAGCTTCTAATTAAAATCATATGTCAATTCTTAACTATTTTTTTAAGAATAAAATAATATATTCTAATTTTTTTAATTTTAGATATTAGGGGTTTTTTTTTTTCACCACAAAAAATATCATTGCATTTAGACAAGGTACCGGATCAACTCAATTATAGTCTGTTCTAATTTTGGTTATATGGGTCACCCGGTGTCAAGTGCTAGAGCAGTAATGGGCTTGATGAATAATGATAGCATTGCACAAAGCTGGGCCTTCTCCTAAATTATAACCATAGCAGAACAAGAAAATTAATAATTGGATTATTTATGATTTCATAAATTTAATAATTTTTGATTTAGAATAAATTATGGTGTTAAATATTTATTTGATTTGGTAAATTTAATATTATTTTTAATACATAATTTAATACAAACTTTTAAAATAATAATTGGATTATTTATTATTTTAATTATTATATAGTAATTATTATTTTTAATGTCAGTTAATATTTATATAAATTAAGAAGAAAAAAAAATTTAGAACTGACAACTACGTGGCACGATCCTTTCAAATGTGCTCATCTGCCATACAAGAGAATTAGATCGGTATTTACTTTAAAAATAAATTGTATAAATGCATAAATATTGTTTGAAATTTGCACTACAAAAGACGTTTAGCCCATACAAGTTACAACACTATTTCATTGACTTTTTATTTGTTCCTTTATACGCTGCTTTAAATTTAGTGGTATCTCTTAAAGCCTTAGAAATTGTGTTTGCTGACAATAATCACTCTTTCGGTGTTATTGGAATGTTTTTCAAGAAATGAATTTATATACCAAGAGTCTAATTAATTAAAAGAATTACATTGAATATCAAAATTAATCAATCATAATAATTTAAATACCAATCACATACTAATTAGACTTAATTACCTCATTAATCATTATTCAAATCAATTAAGATAAATACAATATCCAAAATAGCAATTAATATTAAGCTAGATTGAAATTCAAATTTATGGCCATTAATACCAGGATCCGTCTAACTGTCAAAACAATTACTTTAAATATCGAAGTTAATCAATTTCTATCAATCAATTCAAATACCCATCACATTCTAATTAGGTTTATTTACCTAGTTATCATATTCAATCATGATAAATAAAATATAATTGTATCTACATATTCAGCTGATTAATTTATTAAATTAAATAATCACACAAATTTATTAGTATTGCCGTTAATAAAATATTTGCACAAACACCAAAACGCTCAAAATTTTCACCATCTCATATGTCACTTTTCGACTAGGGTTTCATGCTCATAAATTTTCCGATTTTAGGGTGTATCTAATTTGTTTTAAGAAAAAAATAAATCTTTTAAACAAAGTTATATCTTATGGGGTGTACTGGATTGAGATTTCAGATAATTTTAATGGATTATTTTTGAACAAAAAAATTCATTGGTATTCAATTAGAATTTAAAAAAATTGAAAAAAAGTCACGTGATATTCGATTAGGATTTTAAAAGATTATTTTAGAATCCGTCCAAATCTGTTGGTATTCAATTAGGATTTTAAACAAAGAAAAAACAATATTGTGGTATTCAAAAATCTCGCGATTTTATGAATTTTCTATTGGTGTGAATTTCGTGAGACTTTTTAGTAAAAAATATAAATAGAATGCCTCTCTCACAATCTTACCCTAACTTTGAGATTTCTCTATTGCAGTGTCTTCTTCTTTCTTTGGCGGGTCGACCCGCTCAAAATTGGGTTTCGCCATGGGAGTTTCGTCAAAACTCAAAAAAGTGGATTTTTGAGAATTTTTATCATAAAACAACACAGAAATAACAACCCAACAAGATTTTAATCTAATCAATCTCAAAAATAGCAAATTTTGGAGCAATTTTTAAGAGATTTTGAAAGTTTAAAAATAATTTTTTAAGCTATGGATCGCGATTTTTCTTGGCACAAAAATGTGTGATTTTTGTATTAAAAACAACATAAAACAGTGAAAAAACAACAGGGGAACTAAAACCCTCAAATCAATTTTCGTTCTACATCAATGAAACAATATCAATTTAAAGAAAGATTAAAATTTTCATAATATGAATATTATATTTCGTAACAATACATTCATGAACGAAATCCCTTCACTATAAGAATCGATTTCAAACAATTTTTGTATCAATAGATAACTAAAAACTCGTTTTTCAAAACCCTAAAGCAATTTAAAGTTTCAATGTATCGATTGAAAATAATTTAAATTTTTTTCTAAACTTTCATGTAATAAAACACATAAATTCAGATTTAAAATTTTCTTAAAATACTCAATGAAAATATGCATATGATATATGGTTAGAAAACTCTCATCACGTAGAACAAAAACCCCAAGGTTTCCAAGATCAATTGCAAAAAATTCCAAACGAAATTTTATCATGAACTTTAGTATCTATAAGCAAATTTAGAATTATTTTAATAAAAAAAAATTGGGTCTTATAATCATATATGAATAGCTCTGATTCCAAATGAAGAAGATAATTTTCAACCCATTAATCAAACCCAAGAGCATGAACGAGAAAATGCTAATGCGTGGAGGACTATTATAGCTTTAGATATGTGGAGAGCTATTGCTTAGTAATTTTGAATGTTTGTTGAAAATTATATTATATTTTACTGATTGAGAAAATTATATTATGTTTTACATTTTTTTATTAATATCATTGCATTACTTTGTTATTTTTTTATTGACTCTTGTAATTTTGAATGTTTATTAAAAATTCATATGGTTTTTTAAAATCTTATAAATCCCTATTGTCCTTTCAAATCTTATAAATTCTATTAAAATCCTTTAAAATTCAATCTTATGAAATCTTTTAAAAACGTCTTTAAAGTCTCTCTAATTCTAAATAGTCTTTCAAAATCTATAAGATTTTTTATCTCAAAAAAAAGTCTTTTAAAATTTTAAACCAATTCACCCCTCTTAAAAGCTCAAGATAGTTAGATAAGGTTTTTAAAAATAATAAAAAATGTAAAAAGTAATTTTGATTATTTCTGTAAAGTTAAAAAAGTAATTTGCAAAACTAAGTGTGTGTATATATATATAAGGTAGTATTCTTTGACATCAGTTTCAAATTTAAAGTTTGACACCTCATCTGAGAGCCATTAGATCAAAAAAGATCAATGGTGTCACATGCTTACAAATCAGAGTCATTGATCTTTTTTGATCTAATGGCTCTCAGATGAGATGTCAAACTTCAAATTTGACACTGGTGTCAAATGATCCTACCTCTCTCTCTCTATATATATATATATATATATGTGGGTCAGGATCATTTTACACCAGTGTAAGTTACACTCTCAATCATGTCCGTTGATCTCACTTATATTTAAGGGCTCAAATTTTTTAGTAATGTGAGTCATTGGATACAAGTGGATCAATGGTCAAGATTGAGTGTAAGACTTCTAACTCTTGCACCGGTGTAAGAATATCCTGCCTCTATATATATATATATGTATATATATGGAGTTAACATTTATTCGACTGCTTGACGTTCAACAGGCAATTATTTACCATATATATAAGTGACAATATTAAATGTGGGAAATCAAAACCATACACTTGTCGTTGTTGAATGTCAAGCAGCGGGAGAAATTATTTACCATATATATATAGGGAAAAATGTTTCCACAGTTAAAGCAGAGAAGTTATCTGCATTTATTCCTAAAACGACGTCGTTTTGGTATTGAAATCTTAAAAAATTATAAATATAAAGACTATTATAACCCTAAAATAAATTAAAATTATAAAATAAAATTATAAAAACACCATGATTTCCGTCCCAAAACGACGTCGTATTGGCTTACTGCAAATAACTTATCTGCAGTAAGTGCAGAAAAAACGAACTCATATATATATAAATATATATTGGGTTCCTTGTTTCTGCTATTGCTGCAGATGGAAAAAGTTGCAGCAAACATATTTACACTATGATATGAAGCTGGATCCTGCAATAAAAAAATAAAAAATTCCAGGATACAGATCCAGATCTTCTTGGAAATAACTGCAAATTTTCTGATCTACAGCAGCAACATAATTATTAAAGCCATATATATATATATATATATATATATATATATATATATATATATATATATGGGAAAAATATTTCTCTGGCAACTTGAGATAAGTTTATCTCCAGCCACCCCAAAACTACGTCGTTTTATTTATTTATATTAATTGATTCACCTTTGAATGGTTATGATTCTTTTTTTCTCTCTTTTCCTTTATCACCATTGATCCATCTTTGTATAGTTATGATTAAGTAGTCGAAGATAATTTTATCTCCGGCAGCTTGAGAAACGATAAGCCATATATATATATATATATATATATATATATATATATATATATATATATATATATATAGGGAACAACATTTCTCAAGCTGCTTGAAATAAGTTTATCTTCGGCTACTCCAAAACTACGTCGTTTTATTTATTTATTTTCTTATATCAATTGATTCACCTTTGAATGGTTATGATTCTTTTTTTTTTCTCTCTTCCTTTATCACCATTGATCCATCTTTGTACGGTTATGATTTAATAGCCAGAGATAAGATTATCTCAAGCAGCTTGAGAAACGATAAGCCCATATATATAATGGTGTAAGAATTAGAAGTCTTACACTCAATCTTGACCATTGATCCACTTGTATCTAATGACTCACATTACTAAAAAATTTGAGCCCTTAGATGTAAATAGAATTAACGGACAAGATTAAGAGTGTAACTTACACTGGTGTAAAATGATCCTGACCCTATATATATATATATATTGGAAACCAAACCAAGTATATATATATTATACTTAGGGTTTTATAAAAGTTATGTTGTAGGAAAAGTGATTGTGTAATGTTATAGAGATTCGTTTTGCGTGCCTTAATTTTTTATTTATTTTTTTGTTTTAAAAAGTGTGGGCCCCACAAAATGTTGTGAGAGTAGGAAAGTTTGTTATGTTATGTTAAAGGATAAAATGAAAACCCTTATACTTGTCTAAAAGGAACCAGAATTGATAAGTTTCTATGATATGACTATACCAAGGCATTCCGTGCCCCCTCATAGGTCTCAAAATTATCTAAAGGGACCTAGAATTGGTAAGTTTCTATGATATGACTATACCAAGGCATTCGGTGCCCCCTCATAGGTCTCAAAATTATCTAAAGGGACCCAGAATTGGTAAGTTTCTATGATATGACTATACCAAGGCATTCGGTGCCCTTCATAGGAGTGAAATTTTACTGCACCCGGTACACAAGAGATTCGGTGGGAGAAACCAATGAGAATCTGGCATTTTTTATGCAAACAGTACGGAGAAGAGATAATTTTGTATTGTTAATTCAGGTGGCATGCTTTTAGTGGAAGTCCCATCGTACCCCCTGTGCACTTTAAATATTTCTCCCTCATAGGTCTCAAAATTCAACTGCTGAAAGAGTTAGGTGTTTTAGGTTACCGGTCAATTCATCTTAAACCAAACATTTTCAACTGCCGTCTCATCCCTCCCCAAATGAACTAGCTAGTTAATGTTTTTAGTAACATAATAAGAAGTTAAGTACCCAAGTAAAGACAATTTGACTCCGTTGCCGGTTGCTATCCCTAGAGATTCCCTATTTCAATAGGTAAAGGTATATACTGCTAGCACACTTGTTAACTTGAAATTATTTTGACTTGTACACTATAGTAATGCAGCACAGACTTTCTTACATGCATCCGAGTGTGCACCGAGTGTCATACAAATTTATTTTTAGGGGTTTGCATTTCTCGTTTAACATGACACAACAAATTTTTCTACACATACAATTTTGTGGAGCTCATATTTTTTGAAGAAAAAAAAAAAATTACGACATGCAAAACGAATCTCTATAACATTAGACAATTACTTTTCCTATAACATAACTCTTATTTTTATCATTAATTAAGTCCTTGCAAGAGGCAAACTCAGTATTTTTTTCTCTGGCCAAAGTTTTAACTTTTAAAATCATGGCAACCCAGAGCCTAAACAAAGTGCAAACGAACACAATTATTATTATTATTTTTTTCTGCTGAATCGTTATCCCAAGAAGAAAGAAAGCGTAATTGATTTGCTTGAACAATTTCGCTATTTTATTATGCCTCCGAAAGCAATGAATAATTTCTTGATGTTGACATGGTGGATCCTTCTCTTGAGAATTAGATTATATTCACATCCTCTGCGAAGAACAATTTTGTTTCTGAATTATTTTTTAAATCTTTCTGCTGGGCAATTTATGAGCAGATATAGATGCCATCCATTACAACACAATTAATGGGCCATCCGCTAAGACTGAGCACAATGTCAAGAGCATCTCTCTAATGAGGAAGCTCGAATCTTGCTCTGCATCGTTAGCATATGCAAGTGCAACCTACCAGTGGTGATACATATGGAGTTTGATTCTCTCTTTCTCCTTAATCCTTATATTACGCTTGTTTAAAAGAGAAAAACAACCCAAAGTATTTATTTTTTGGGTTAAAAAGTAAACGAGAAAAAAACAAGATCATTGTTATTATAAAATTTATTAACTGCAAGCAAAAACTACATAATTCATACTTCATGCTGTGTTTCCAAATCATGACATAAAATATGCAATTCCATAAGCAAAGAAAAACATCAAATACTCACACTCAAATACTAAAAAGAAAATGAACTCTTGACTCCGTTGATGATTAAAGCTCAAGGTTGGAAGTCTTCTTGGTCATTCTGGTTCTGGTTACTCGCCGTTGTTTTTGAAGTAGAATTTTTCATTGAAAGCATCGTTGTTGTTCTGATTTTCCTTTGAGTCGTATTTTCCTTCTGCGTACTTTGTGTGACTCAAATAATTTTGCTTATCACCAAAAGCATCCTTGTTGATGTAGTAGTTGTTGTTGCGGTAAGGTGTCCCTGCGAGTCTTGTGTCACTGACTTCATCTTGGTTGGTGGTATATGCATCGTTGTTGAAGTTGTAGAAATCAGTGTCGGGGTAGTTGCTGACATCTTTCTTAGACTCCGTTTTGTACGCCTGGTAAGTGCTGCTGGGGTTGGTGGTGATGGAAGGGTTCTGACGAGACTCATAGCTAAATAGATCATAGTTTTTTTCAGTCTCTGGGATGAAGACTGGCTTCTGTTCTGGCTTGTTTAGTGGTTCTTCATTGATGGGAAACTCTGTATCTTTGGCATTGTTGTTGAAAAGGACTTCCCTGTTTCTCAAGAACTGGCTGCCTCTGGCATTGATTTGCAGAGACAACAAAAGGGTTGTTAAGAAAAAGAATGGGATGAATTTTGAGATGGGAGCCATTGATGAATGATGATAGTGAAAGAGAGGAAGATGGTATGACATGCTGTGGTTGTTCAAGTATGTTTATATATATAGAGGATTTTGAACCTTTCTTCTCCCTTTCTCAATTTTATTACAAATCAAGTGCGATCGGGAGGGAGGATTTTGCGATGATTGTGGTCCTCATTAAGAGAAACTTTACCTGATTGAAATGCACCGTTGTCAATCATCACCTTGTGATTGATAATTTTGATTTATTATGCATTTATTCTTGTTATTTGATTCTTAGTTTAGGTTAATTTCATTTTGTGCTTATTATATTATTTGTTTCCTAATTTAGATTGATTAGGTCCATAAGTCACTCAATCTTAAATATTTTGTTCGCCTATTTATATGATTATAGTTTTATTTCCGGGATTCGATTGGCAAATTCCGTTAAATTTTAACCATTTTCATGGAATTAACGAAAATTCCAGAAGAAATACAAAAGTTCTGATTCTGCATGCCCTTCAATATATTTATTTTGTTATTAATTATACATATAACTCTTGATTTGTTATGGAGTGAGAACCATGTTTATTTCTTAATTGTGTAAAACTGTTACGGACTCATCATAGAGACTTACATTCTAAAAGATCTAATATGGGTAATAGTAAAAAGGAAACTAGGGAAAATAAATGAAAGGATCATATTAATCTACGACAATAATGGATCAAGCACTGTACCCTCAAAAAGTCACTAAAAGTCCAAAATTTCATTATCCACATATAAATTATATAATTAAGAGATAAAATTTGTGTGTATAACACTTACACATTTTTTCTAATTGTTATCACGATGCACAGACACCATCCAGCTACCTAAGAGAGCCTAGAGATCCAAGATCAAATCACTAGTTTCTGACTAAATATTTCTATCCAAAGGATAGAACAAAAACAATATCTTTATAAATTATAAATTTTATTGTGCAAAAGACCCTAATTATTTAACTCAATTATCCCTTTGGCCTTATCTAAATCATTATCCTCACATTATATTATCACTAGCCATAATATATATTGTTTTTCCACATAAAAAAGAGACTTTTGATGACATTACAAATAATTCGAATTAATACTTCTTTGTATATGATAGCAATGAAAAAATAAAAAAATAAAAGATGGAAGCCTGTTGATTTATGGCTTGCCATGCTCAATTGTCGTCCGTATCGTAAGAGCCTTCGTATAGTCATGCAATCTTGAACTCTGTGCAATGTCGATTTAATTTTAAAACAAAATTCTTTATCATTTTTTTATATCAAAAAATACTTTTTAAAAAATTTGTTTTCAACTTTCGTTAATTAATTCACGTGACAATCTGCGATGTTGATTGCGTGGTAGGTCACCCTCAAGTGTTGTATGCTTCGTAAGGATAAACGTATAGCTATGCTATCTTACATCCTGTGCATGTGTGGGTTAATTAACTTTCAAAAGTTTTAAATTTAACAAAACCATAAATTTTTTCTTAAGATGATTTAGCTTTGAGTTCCTCATTACACCCGAAGATATGTCGGAGCAGGATTTTTCTGTCAAGCTCAAAATAAAATCTTTATATTTCAATTTTCTTTTCTTGTAAATATTCATCTTGTTTTACTCTGGTTAAGCAAATATTCCAAAATTATTAAAGATTTGCACAACTAATTTAAAGTAACCATTTTTAAATGGATATATCAGTGGTATAGTGAGATTAAGTTTTCACCCATCATTATGCATAATCAGGCTCCCAAACCTTGATTTATAGACCAATTTTGCTAAAATAAAATGTGTTTTAATTTTTCAAATTTAAAAGAAATTGGTGACGACTCCGTATTTCTTTTTATTTTCTGAAATAATTCTGGGTTGTACAAAAGCAATGAATAATTACTTGGTGTTGACATGGTGGATCCTTCTCTTGAATTAGATTTTATGCACATCCTATTCCTCTGTGAAGAACATTTTTGTTTCTGAATTATTTTCTTAAGTCGTTCTGCTGGGCAATTTATTAGCAGATATAGATGTCTTCCATTACAACACAAGTAATGGGCCATCCGCTAATTAAGACTCAGCACAATGTCAAGAGCATCTCTCTATTTTTGGTGTAAGAAACAGTGATCCATCATCCATATATAATTTCTAATGAGGAAGCCCTAATCTTGCTCTGCATCATTAGCATATGCAACCTACTAGTGATGATACATATGGAGCTTGATTCTCCCTTTCTCCTTAATCCTTGTATTACGCTTGTTTAAAAGAGAAAAATAACCCAAAATATTTCTTTTTTGGCTAAAAAAGTAAACGAGAAACAAATTATCAAGATCATTCTTTTTATAAAACTTATTAACTGCAAGCGAAAACTACACAATACGTACTTCATGCTGCGTTTGACATAGACAGTGCAATTCCAGAAGCAAGATTTAATAAAATTACCACCAAGTAAAACCCCTCCATAAATAATAACCTTACCCTTCAACTTTTTTTCTTCTTCCAGAATTTTAATCTAAAACAAAGAAAAACATCAAATACCCACACTCAAATACCAGAAAGAAAATAAAATCTTGACTCCGGTGATGATTCAAACTCAATGTTGGAAGTCTTCTTGGTCATCTTCGAACTCCTCCCACCAGTTGGATCAGTAACCTATTGCCCCAATACCTCGATTGAATCGATGACTGGTTCAAGATTAATAACATTGTGTTAGAGTCTTCCTCCTTAATTAATTTTGGTTGGCTACGAATTTTAATATAAAATTAGAATATTAAATTGTGGAAGTCTCCATGCTTTAAAATCCCCCTAATAATTAGAGAATTATCTATAGTACGGAAGAATGCTCCCTTGACCATCTATAATAGGGAAAAAAATATGGATGATGAATTACTCTAGAAAGTGAGAAAGAAATCTCTTCCAAAATAGAGAATAATCCAAGAGAGATAAACTTGTTGGAATTCATCCTATTTGTGGGTGAGGTGTTGTGTAACTTGTACCGGAGAACAAAGTACTCTTTCTAATCCTATTTTCTATAATGGGCATTTTCTTGGACCACTGGTCCTATGGTTTTTAATCCTCTTTATCGAGGGAGTTTTTCATATTAAAAATTTGGTAGTGTGCTTTATATCTATTTTCTAATTTTCCTCTGTTTACACTTTGTTTTCGCTTCTCTAAATCACTCTTGTTACCCAACTGGATGACTGATCTATTCATGACAGATCCTGGTAAAAAGCATTGCAATACTATTTAGGGGATGGTAAGATACATTAAAGAAATATCAGGTGCTGCATTATGTCGTGGAGAATATGTTGATTCAAGTTTTATATGTGATCTTGATAAAATAAAATTCACTATACATTATGTGTTCATACTTGCAAGAGGAGCAACAAGTTGGTTATCAAAATTATAAATTATTACTTATAAGTCTATGAAATACAGAAATTGAAAACATTGCAACTAATCAACTTTACAAGGAAGTGATTTGGATTCAAAAATTAAAAAAAGAATTCGATCATAAATAACAAAAGATTTGTATATTATAATTATTAAAGTGCCTTGCCCATTTTCAAGAAATTCATCAAATTGACCACATTAGAATTTCATGTTGCATTATTAGAGAAATAGTTAATTAAGGAAGTGTGGATATACAAAAAAATTCATATCAAATATAGGAGAATGATATACTTACCACTAAAAAAGTTTATCACTTTTACAACCAACCTAATCACCGTTGATTTTCTTCAATCTAACGGTTATAATTTATTGAGAATAGTAATTAATTAATAAATGTGATTTCCAATAAATTATAACTGTTAGATTGACGAAAATTAACGGTGATTAGGTTGGTTGTAAAGGCTGTAAACTTTTTTGGTGATAAATATATCATGCCCCTCAAATATAACCTGGCAAATATTTTGACAAAGTAATGAATGTTGTTAAGTTTTTATGTTGCTGATCCTCCTATGACTTATACGGATTGTAAGTAGCATGAGATATAAAAAATATAATTTAAAAGATCACCAAAAATTATGTTAAGTGGAGATTATTAAAAAAATAACAAGTAAAACAGCTTTTGTCAAACAGTGGCAAGCAAAATTTTTGGTCATAAGTTAAAAGGGAAGAGATTCTCTATTTTTTGGTGGCATTAAAAGGGAGAGGTCAAGTTTTATATAAAGGTCCCCTTCATACAGATAATTCTATGAGTTCCTTTATACACTGCTTTAAATTTAGTGATATCACTAAAACTCGTAGAAATTGTGTTTGCTGACACTAGCTAATCACTCTTTCGGTGTTATCGGAATGTTTTTCAAGAAATAACTTTAAATACCAAGAGTCTAATTAATTAAAAGAATTACATCGAATATCAAAATTAATCAATCATAATAATTTAAATACAAATCACACACTAATTAGACTTGGTTACCACATTAGTCATTATTCAAATCAGTTAAGATAAATACAATCTCCAAAATAGCAATTAATATTAAGCTAAATTGAAATTCAAATTTATGACCATTAATACCAAGATACGTCTAATTGTCAAAATAATTACTTTAAATACCGTCTAATCGTCAAAATAATTACTTTAAATATCAAAGTTAATCAATTTATATCAATCAATTCAAATACCCATCACATTCTAATTAGGTCTATTTACCTAGTTATCATATTCAATCATGACAAATAAAATATAATTGTATCAAAGTTAATCAATTTATATCAATGAATTCAAATACCCATCACATTCTAATTAGGTCTAATTACACAAATTTAGTGTTTCACGTTAATAAAACTATTTGCAAAACCCCAAAACGCTCAAAATTTTCTCCATCTCATATGTAGTCACTTTTCGAATAGGTTTTCATGCTCATAAATTTTTCCGATTTTAGGGTGTATATAATTTTTTTAAAAGAAAAAATAAATCTTTTAAGCAAAATTATAACTAAAAAGCTCAAGATAATTAGACAAGGTTCTAAAAATAATTAAAATTGTTAAAAATTTAAGAGAATAATTCGTTTACAATTTTTTTTTAAAATTTTTGCAAATTACACTATGTACTTCCGAAAGCACACAACGTAGTTTATAAGAGTTTGTAGACAAAAAAATTTGTAAATATAAAATTTTCCATATATATATATATATATATATATATATATATATAGAGAGAGAGAGAATGTTTTATTTACAAACTTACTTTTTATTTATAAACTACACTGTATCTGACCGGTCATACTTCAATCAAGAGTGTATGACGGATCATATTTAGTGTAATTTGTAAAAAAAATTGTAAACGAATTATTCTCATATATATATATATATATATATATATATATATATATATGGAAAATATTAAACTCATGTTATATGAGATTATTATCTCATGCACCATATACAAATTGAACGTGGGACCCATTTTAAATTTTTTCTCTCCCTTATTCTCTCTCCTCTCTCTTCCATCTGTGAGTGTAGGAGATTGCTTTTCTCCTATGTTAAATGAGACAAACAATACCCTATCGTTTCTCAAGCTGCTTGAGATAATTTTATTTCCGGCAACTAAATCATAACCGTACAAAGATAGATCTATGGTAACAGAGGAAGAGAGAGAAAAAGAGAATCAAAATCATTCAAAGGTGAATCAATTAATATAAGAAAATAAATAAATAAAACGACTTAGTTTTGAAGTAGCCGGAGATAAACTTAGGGTTCGCTTTTTCTGCAGTTACTGCAGATAACTTATTTGCAGTTAGGGGTGAAAGTGGGCTGGGCTGGGCCGACCTTTGCCCCGAAAAGCCCAAGCCTACGTCCAAAAATTTCAATTTGGCCCGGCCCAAGCCTAGTATGAGTCTAACTGTTAGCCTGGTTTGGCCCGTTTATGAAAAAAAAACAAATGGCCTGTCTTGGCCCGTTAGCCTGTTAATTTTTAACTTCCAAACAGAACCATGAATCAACTTTACAAAGTACTCAAATTCTGTTGCTACACCAAAAATCATAATTTCAACGTCCAAACAGAATCATGAATCATAACAAAACTAATACAATATGCATTTAAGTCATGTTCAAAAGCAAAATGCTCAAATTAAATAACATATATTTTTTTAGATCCAACAAACAAATCCATACTATGTAAATTAAAATAACTACATGAATCCAACAAACATATCATTATGCTTGTAGTAAGTATAACCTCTGCCAATTTTTTTTTAATATATTCATATACACAATCTAACATGTTGAGATGTTGGTTCCTCTTATATAAGAAATAAAGTAAGATTTCTATTAAAATATAATCGAATATGATTAAGTTATAAATAATTGCAATTGATTAAATTTATATCTTTTTTTTTCTTCAAGGCATACTTACTCTATTTTATTTTATTTTATTTAAAATAAATAATACAATATAGGCCGACCTGTAGGCTTATAGGCTCGGCCTTTTGAAAGAGAGCCTACGGCCTTTTGATTAAACAGGCTTTTTTAAGATCCGAGCCCGTCCTATTATACAAAATATACTAGGTCAGGTCTAGCCTTATATAGGCCGAGCCGTAGGCCCCTATAGGCCGGCCCGGCCCAGTTTCACCCCTATTTGCAGTAAGTCAATAGGACGTCGTTTTGGGACGAGAATCATGATGTTTTTGTAATTTTAATTTATTTCAGAGTTATAATAGTCTTTATATTTATAATTTTTTAAGATTTCAATACCAAAACGACGTCGTTTTGAGAATAAATGCAGATAACTTATCTGCATTTACTGCAAAAATATTTTTTCCTCAACTTATCTCAAGATGCTTAAGAAATGTTTTTGATATATATATATATATATATATATATATATATATATATATATATATATATATATATATCTAAAGGGACCCTGAATTGCTAAGTTTCTATGACTATAACAAGGGATTCGGTGTCCCCTCATAGGCCCCAAATTCAACTGCTGAAAGAGTTAGGTGTTTTAGGTAACCGGTCAATTCATCTTAAAACAAACATTTTCAACTGCCGTCTCATCCCTCCCCAAATGAAATAGTTAATAATTTAATATATATCCTTAGTAAAATAATAAGTTAATTAAGTACAAGTAAAGACAAATTGACTCTGTTGGCTGGTTGCTATCCATAGAGACGCCCTATTTCAATAAGTAAAGGTATATACTACTATAGCACCCTTGTTAACACGAAATTATTTTGGCTTGTACACTGTATAGGTATGCAGCAGAGACTTTCTTACATGCATCATAGTGTGCACCAAGTGACATGCAAATTTATTTTTATCATTAATTAAGTCCACGCAAGAGGCAAATTCAGTATTTTTTTTCTCCGCACGAAGTTTTAAATATTTAAAATCAAAGCGACCCAGAGCATAAATAAAGTGCAAACGAACACAATTATTATTATTATTATTAGAAGAATGTTCTATTTAAAAAAAATTTATTTACAAATTTTTATAAATTATATTAAGTATGACCGGTCAAATTTAATATAATTTGTTTAAAAAGTTTGTAAACTGATCATTCATTTTATTATTATTATCTTCTGCTGAATCGTTATCCCCCGAGGCAAGAAAGCGCAATTGATTTCCTTGAACAATTTCGCTATGTTAATTATTATGCCTCCGTTAACTAAAGCAATGAATAATTACTTGGTGTTGACATGGTGGATCCTTCTCTTGAATTTGATTTTATGCTTATGCAAATCCTCTGTGAAGAACATTTTTGTTCTGAATTATTTTCTTAAATCGTTCTACTGGGATAATTTATGACCAGATATAGATGCCATACCATCCATTACAACACATAATTAATGGGCCATCCGTATATATATAATTTCTAATGACGAATTAGCTCTAATCTTGCTCTGCATCATTAGCATATGCAATCTGCTATTGAATAATAGATTACGCTTGTTTAAAAGAGAAAAATAACCCAAAGTATTTCTTTTTTGGGTAAAAAAGTAAACGAGAAAACAAATTAACAAGATCATTCTTATTATAAAACTTCCAAACTGCAAGCGAAAACTAAACAATTCATACTTCATGCTGCGTTTCCAAATCATGACATAGGCAGTGCAATTCCATAAGCAAGATTTAATAAAATTACCAATAAGTAAAACCACTCCATAAATAATAACTTCACCCTTTATTTACAAAAAAAAAAAAATAACTTCACCCTTCAACTCTCTTTTTTTCCGATATTTAATCTAAAACAAAGAAAAACATCAAATACTCACACTCACATACTAGAAAGAAAATAAACTCTCGACTCCATTGATGATTCAGGCTCAAGGTTGGAAGTTTTCTTGGGCATCTTCGAACTCCTCCTGGTTCTGGTTACTCGCACCATCGTTGTCGTTGAAGTTGAACTTGTCATTAAAAGCATTGTTGTTGTTGCGGTAATGTGTCCCTGCGAATCTTGTGTCACTGACTTCATCTTGGTTGGTGGTATATGCATCGTTGTTGAAGTTGTAGAAATCAGTGTTGGGGTAGTTGCTGACATCTTTCTTAGACTCCGTTTTGTACGACTGGTAAGTGCTGCTGGGGTTGGTGGTGATGGAAGGGTTCTGACGAGACTCATAGCTAAATAGATCATAGTTCTTTTCAGTCTCTGGGATGAAGACTGGCTTCTGTTCTGGCTTGTTTAGTGGTTCTTCATTGATGGGAAACTCTGTATCTTTGGCATTGTTGTTGAAAAGGACTTCCCTGTTTCTCAAGAACTGGCTGCCTCTGGCATTGATTTGCAGAGACAACAAAAGGGTTGTTAAGAAAAAGAATGGGATGAATTTTGAGATGGGAGCCATTGATGAATGATAATAGTGAAAGAGAGGAAGATGGTATGAGATGCTGTGGTTGTTCAAGTATGTTTGTTTATATAGAGGATTTTGAACCTTCCTTTCCCCCTTCTCAATTTTATTACAAATCAAGTGCGATCGGCCGGAGGGAGGATTTTGCGATGATTGTTGTGGTCCTCATTAAGAGAAACTTTACCTGATTGAAATGCCCCGTTGTCAATCATAACCTCGTGATTGATAATTTTGATTTATTATGCATTTATTCATGTTATTATCATAGATAATTTTGATTTATTATGCATTTATTCGTGTTATTTGATTCTTAGTTTAGGATAATTTTATTTTGTGTTTATTTATATTATTTGTTTCCTAATTTAGATTGATTAGGTCCGTAAGTCACTCAATCTTAAATATTTTGTTCGCCTATTTATATGATTATAGTTTTATTTCCGGGATTTGAGTGGCCAATACCCTTAAATTTGTATCCATTTTCATTGAATTCAATTTATTCATTTTTTGTTATTTATACATATTGTTATGGGCTCCTATTCGATACTCATATTCTAGAAGGTCCAGTAGCGACAATAGAAAAAAGAAACTAAGGGAAATAAAGGAAAGAATTCCCAAATGATGTTAATCCTACTACGATAGCAATAGACCAAGCTTTGAGCCCCTAAAAGACCACAAAAAGTCCAGAATTCTACTATTTACAGGTAAAGTCTATAAATAAAAAGTAAAATTTATTGGTATGACACTTAGGGGGTATATTGGATTAGGATTTTAAAAGACTTTTTTGAGGTAAAAAATCTTATAGATTTTAAAAAACTATTTAGAATTGGAGGGATTTTAAAGACGAAGCGATGAACCGATGGAATATTTCCAAAAAAAAAATGACAATATGAATTTATAAGATTTGAAAAAACCATATGAATTTTTAACAAACATTCAAATTTACAAGAGTCAATAAAAAACAAAGAAATGTAATGAAATTAATAAAAAAAAGTAAAACCTAATATAATTTTCTCAATAGTAAAACATAATATAATTTTTAACAAACATTCAAAATTAATAAGCAACAAACTCTTCACATATCTAAAGCTATACTAGTCCTCCACGCATTAGCATTTTCTCGTTCCTGCTCTTGGGTTTGACCAATGGGTTAAAAATTATCTTCTTCATTTGGTATCATAGCTATGCGTATATGATTATAAGACCCAATTTTTTTAATTATTAAAATAATTCTAAATTTGCATATAGAACCTAAAGTTCATGATAAAATTTCGTTTGGAATTTTTTGCAATTGATATTGAAAACCTTGGGGTTTTTGTTCTACGTGATGAGAGTTTTCTAACCATATATCATATGTGTATTTTCATTAAATATTCTAAGAAAATTTCAAATCTGAATTTCTGGGTTTTATTACATGAAAGTTTAGAAAATTTCTCAACATTTTTTCAATCGATATATTGAAACCTTAAATTGCTTTGGGGCTTTTGAAAAACAAGTTTTTAGTTATCAATTAACACAAAATTGTTTGAAATCGTTTCCTATAGTGAAGGAATTTCGTTCATGAATGTATTGTTATGAAATATATTGTTCATATTATGAAAGTTTCAATTTTTCTTTAAATTGATATTGTTTCATTGATGTAAAATGAAAATTGGTTTGAGGATTTTAGTTCTCCTATTATTTTCACTATTTTATGTTGTTTTTAATACAAAAATCGCGACCATAGCTTGAAAATCATTTTTTAAACTTCTAAAATTTCTCAAAAATGGCTAAAAAAATATGCTGCTTTTTGATATAGATTATTAAAATCTCGTTGATTTATTGTTTCTGGGTTATTTTGTGGTGAAAGTCGCTAAAAAATATGCTATTTTTGAGTTTTGACGAAGCTTCCATGGCGGAACCCGATTTCGAGCGGGGACCAACCTGCCAAAGAAAGAAGAAAACACTGCAATAGATAAATCTCAAGAAATCCTAGGGATTAGGGTGAAATTGTGAGAGAAACATCCTATTTATATTTCTTACTAAAAATCTCACGAAATCCACGCCAATAGAAAATCTATTAAAATCGTTAGATTTTTGAATACCACAAGATTATTTTTCTGTTGTTTAAAATCTTGATTGAATACCAACGGATTTGGACGGACTCTAAAATAATCTTTTAAATTCCTAATCGAATACCACATGACTTTTTTTCAATCTATTAAAATCCTAATTGAATACCAATGAATTTTTTTGTCCAAAAATAATCCATTAAAAACCTTTGAAATCCCAATTCAATACACTCCCTTACTCTCTCTTACTATATGTTGTCACTGCACACTTTCCACCCATTTGGCTAAGGTGTTATACTTGTGCACAGTGATTTACCTACTTCAAAGGTATCTCCTCCATATATACCTAAGAGAGCTCTAGATCCAAGATTAATTCACTAGTCTGTGACTAGCCATCTCTATCCCTATGATAAAACACATATAATTCTTGTTTGATAATGGAGTGAGAACAATGTTTATTTCTTTATGTAAAGCAATATCATTACAAATTATATATTTTATAGTAAAATATTTTTTGGGTCCTCCACAAAAATTACGGGACCCATATTAATCTTTTAGGAAAAAAAAGTTGACTTATATGGTCCTTCTGAAATTCAAAATAGACCTAGTTGGTCGAAAGGACTAACTTGAGTTTATTTTGAATTTCAGAGGGACCACGACTTTTCTTTTCTAAGGAATTAAAATTGGCCTCATAATTTTTATTGAGTATCCAAAAGGTACTTTTCTATATATTTTATTGTGCAAAGGAGCTAATTATTTAAAGACAATGATTTTCTCTTGTTATAGGAGAAAGTGAGGAATTGAAATTTGAGCCCTTATTTAAAAAAATAAATAATGGGCCCACGATTTAGGACCCGTTTGGATGAACTTTTAAAAAAAATGTCTTTTCATGCATTGCTCTTTTTTTAAAAAAATTTCTCTAAAAGATAAAATTATTTTACGTTTGGATGTATGATCTGAAAATCACTTTTATATATAAAAAAAGTTATTTGGATGTTAAAATAAAAAAAAAAGCACTTTTTATATATAAAATTACAATAAAAGAGAGATAAAATAGCATGATCGTGGGATAAGGAGAGATAAAATAGGTATGATATGAGGAGGTTAAAATTGTATTTTAAAAATTTAAATTATCTTATTTTCAAAAAAAAATTATATTATCTTTTAATTTCTGCTTTTCTCAAAAGCAACTAACTACTGACTAAAAAAAAGCAGCATTTTAGCTTCTTCTTTTTTAAATTATTATCCAAACATCTAAAAATTCTCAAAAAGATTTTTATTTAAAAAAAAGTAACTTTTTTAGAAATAAATGCTCATCTAAAGGGTCACTTATTCTCTCTTCTCCGGAGAAGTTATTATCCCATTTTATTTAACATAGTGTTTTAAAATCTCGCCTCACCCCCGGGTTGACCCGGGTTAACCCTGACCCTTTCTCTCTGAGGATTGGGGTCACAAGTTGGATCCTATATGCATATCAACCCCTCCGACCCTCAAAACCCGGCCGGATTTCAGTGACTCCTGGGTCAGAGGGGTCAAAGGGAGTCACTGCATGTTTTTTTTTAAATAAAAATTCCATGAAACAATATTATTTTATTAAAAAAATAAATAAAAATACTTGCAAACTTAAATCTCATCGTTCTCTTCTCTCCTAGTGACTTAGACGTTTTTAATCTTCACTTCTCTGCAGTGAATTTTCTAGAAAAGGTAAGAATTTTACTCATTCAAATGAAATCCTTACGATTGTCGTTGGAAAACAAAAACTTATTTTTACTTCTTTTAAATTTTCCTTTGTTAGAGACCTTCTCAAGAGAGGCAGAATCGGGTCAGCGTAGTGACCCCATTATAATTTTACTTATGTTAAGAATATTTTGAATCTTTGATGATTGATGGTTTGTTTTTTAATATTTTCATATAGGATATATATATTTAATTTTTTTAATATATAATCGGGTCAACATAATGACTCTCTAACCCCCCGGTTGAACCCGTGACCTCTAATCTCGGCCGGGTCGATGACTGAGCCGGATTTTTAAACACTGATTTAACGCAACTTTCCCATTGACCATATCTAATTCATTGTCCTCGTATTATACGATGACAAGCCATAATACGTATTGTTTTTCCACATAAAAAAGAGAGTCATGAACTTTTGAAGAGACTACAAATAATTTGAATACTTCTCTGTATATAATAGTAATGAAAATTAAAATAAAATAAAAAATGAAAGCCTTATATGTAAATATATAAGACATAAGAACTCTTGTTGCATTTTCAAAAATATAAGAAGTTATTTGTTAAAAATGGATTTATAAGATCAATGCTATGACAACGATCAAGTGAAAAGCATACGACGCATGGGGTAATAAAAAATAAAACTCAAAGATATTAGTTCTGATGAGATATTGTCTCCAATGATTAGAATAACCACTATTAGGGTAGTACCTAGCTACGAGAGCCGCATTTAATTTACTTCTTAAACAATTTGGTGTAAATTTTTTTTTTTTGGTGGAGATCTCGGAAAAGAGATAAACATGTTCCAACTAGAAGACTTTGTGAAGAGCAAGGAATAGAAAACTCAGTTTGTAGGTTAATTATCTTTTAACGGTCCAAAATAGGAGTCTAATGTTGGTACAAGAGATTTGGTTCCTTCATAGTTGCCTCATATATAATAGACACAGTTCAGATTACTGTACATATTACGAATACTTGATCCAATCAATTGTTTGAAGTAGCCCATCTCTATGGTCCAATTCACATGACAAGTTAGTGCCTCTAAGGCCTAGCTAATTTGCACGCCATTCGGCTCAAGCCCTTGTTTTCATAACACAGCCCACTTAGCACTTGAATGATCCTGTATCATAGGATTTAAATTATACTCTTATAGGCCCAAAATCATATGCTACATTATACTCTTATGTGTGTGATCTATTAGGTTCAAATAGCCACTGACATAAATAAGCTTGGGCTTACTAAACCCCTTTAGTAGTCCTAATATAATCACACAGAGTACTAGCAATACTTTATGGCCTCAAAGCTAGATGAATGATCAAGTGATCAACCTTTCCCGTAGGTTTAGCATGTCAATCCATCGTTTGATCTCGTTATCCATCTTACGAAAGTCATTCGAGTCCCCCCGATCTCTTATGGATAACTTATCTCTTACAGAGATGATGAATCCTATTAGCTTGTTATAGGGGTGGCAATGCGAATCGACATGACATGATACGACATGAATACACACAACACGAATATGACATAATTTTAAATTATGGTTAAAACCTTCGACACGAACACGATCAAGAGGCATATATTAAGAACAACCACCCCATTAACGAGGAGGATTATGGACGAAGACCAAGAAGCATTCTCCTTCTATAAAAAGGATGAAAATCTTTGAACATTCTATTCTTTTATATTATACTATCCTTTTGGATTCTTTCTTCTATATTACATTATTGGATTCTAATGCTTTGCACCTCCACAAGTCATCGCATGAAAACTTGGATATTCTCGCTATGGGCCCACACAAGTCGTCACTGCAAATCTTGAATTTTCTTTCTTTGTGCCTGCACAAGTTATCGCTTCAAAACTAGGATTTTTTTACCCTACAATTGCACAAGTTGTTGCTTTAAATGCAATTATCCGCCTTTTGAGCTCTTGCTTTTGATATCTCGTGGGCTTATCAAATGTGGTTGTCTCTCTATTATAAGTTTGTGATTTGATTTCTAAATAAGTCTTTTAATGAGTCCAAACTTATACTATTTTAAAAATAGGCCAGTGACAGATTTAGAGATGGAATGTGCATTTCGTCTCTAATTTTGTCACTAATAGAGATAGAAATATAATTCCTCACTGATAGAGATAAAAAAAAATTCATCTCTATCAGTGACGAAATTGGAGACGGGAGATGTATTTGCATCTCTAATTTCGTCACTGTTAGTTATAGAAAAATTCAATCGCTATTAATGAGGGATCTTGTTTCATCTCTGAGAGAAATGGATTATTTTTTGTCCCTATTTGAGACAAAAAATTATCCATCTCTATTAGAGATGGATTTTGAGACGGGCCATTTACTTCTATCTCAAAATTCATCCCAAATAGAGACACATTATTTTCCGTCTTAAACATGGACAAATAATAATATGTCTCTCTTAAGGACGGAAAACGTTCCCTCGTTATTAAAGACAAAAAAAAACGTTTCTATTAGTGACAGAATTAGAGACGTAACTACACGTTGCGTCTCTAAATCCATCGCCGATAGAGATGGAAAAAATTCTATCACTAAATTCCCTCTCTAAGCCCAAATGTATATCCTTAATATTATCATTATTTTTATATATTATGTTCTGTCTCTAAATCTATCCCTATTAGAGATGGATAAATAGTCATCTCTATTAGAGACAGATTTAGAGACGAAGAAATAGTCATCTCTATTAGAGACAAATTTAGTCTGAATTTGTGTCTATTAGAGAAAGATTGAATTTATGTCTCTAAATCTGTCAATAATGGAGACAGAAATATCTTCGTCCCTAATTCCCTCCCTATTTGCAAAGGATTATTATTCCATCACAAATTTCGTTTCTATTAGAGATGGATTTTTTCCGTCTCTAAATTCCATCTCTAATCCATGTTTTTTTAGTAGTGTATCATATCCCATTGTTTCACAAAATAATGGATAAGAATAAGATATGATGGCCTATCCTATCAAATAGGGGTGGTAAACGAACCAGGGGCCTTTAGCTTGGTTGTGAAGGTCAGAGCTTACATGTATAAAATTGGTTGTTGGAACCAGCTTCAATTCAAAAGCTCAGTCTTATAGCCTCTCAAGCTGACCTAGTATATTAATTTTTATTTTTATTATATATTTTTATACTACTTGTACTAGTCATCTCTCTCTACTTGTAATATTATTAATGATAAAGTTAATTTATTGTCCGTAATACTTTTTTTATAATAGTAGTGACCAAATATTTACCATTATCAGTATATTAATATTAAATATTTGTGATGAATAATTTTAAACATAAATGCTACAAATCATTAATGATGAATTATTTGTCACTAATAACAAAAAATAATTGATATGTTTTATAATTGTCAATATTATGTTGTATTATTAATGACAAAGTCAAAATTTTGTTAATATTACTTTTTTTTACATCTTTAAAATTTTATATTAATGATGATATTATTGTGTGAAAATAATTTTTAATTAATAATTTATATTAGTGACGAATTAGTTGTGATAAATATTTTTTTTGTCACTATTAATGAAATTATACTGACGAATTATCATTTTGTCACAATTAAAAATAATTATAGTGACAAAATAAAATTTGGTCATAAATAATATATTATTAGTGACGAATTATTTGTGATAAATATATATTTGTCACTATTAATGAAATTTTAGAGACAATTTATCATTTTGTCACAATTAAAAATAATTACAGTGACAAAATAAAATTTGGTCACAAATAACATATTATTAGTGACCAATAGTATATTCGTCACTAAATTTTTGTCACAAATAATCATATTTCTTTTAGTGCACCGAGATAGAAAATATATGAAGATTTGCTTTCTTAAAAGAATTATCTAAAAAAAAAATTGCAATGCTTCAACATGGAATAATATAAGCCAAATTCTATTTCACTTCCTCATGATTATAAATTATCCTCAATCACATATTTAGCAATGCAATAGAGAATATGAAAATGTCTTGATTGTCATGTGCATCATCAATGAAAGCTTTATATGTTTAATGATTCTTATGAGACTAAATATTGCTCAAGTAGTTGGGGTGGTTGTTTGATTTATAGCAGATCCTAATAAAAGCATTATGACACTATTAAGAGGATCTTAAGATTAAAGGAACCTGAAGTGTTGCATCATGTTTTGGAGGATCAAAGTTTATTACTAGAGGATATGTTGATTCAAATTATGCATGTGATTTTGATTAAAAAATATATATACTACATGTTATCTATTCACATTGCAAGAGGAGTAACAAACTGATTATCTAAATTATAAGTTATTGTAGTTTTATCTACTAAAAAAGTTGAATACATGGTAACTACCAAATCATGCAAGCAAGCAATTTGGATTCATACGTTAGTAGAAGAAACTGATCACAAATAAGAGAAAATTTGTATATTATGACAATCAATGTGACTTGATCATTCCAAGGAATTGAATCCAATTTTTCATTCAACAACAAAGCACACACGAGTATAATCCAATCTTTATTGGTGCAAGTGTGCAACGACCCAAAAACTTAATAGTAAATAAAAGTAGTAAAATTGTCACCAATTTTATTTAGGGAAAACTTTAAAAATGCCTCTAACTTTTTTTTTAATAAAAAAGATCCCTAATGTTTAAATCATTCATACCCCTATATTAACTTCAAATGATACTGTTAAATTTTATCATATCGTGAACAATGGTAGACCCATAATTTTTTATGATAGGAGACGAAATAAAAACATCAAAATTACAAGTGTTATTAAGAATAATAGGATGAATTAATTATTACAAGTACGTTTTAGTGAGGGCTACTTGTTAGCGCTAATAATATATTATTATTAGATAAATATTATTTTATATATATAATAATAAAAAAATAAAGTTTAGGGAGAGAAGACTGTCAATGTTCACCATTCCCTTCGATCCTCTCCTAATTGTGACTATTTTACTCTCCAATTATCTAAAAATACAGAGCAACATAGTTTGATTTCCACCTCCCCCTAATATATATATATATATATATATATATAAATATATATATATTTGGAAATATTTCAATCGATTCATTGCTCCGCAACTAATCTGATTCAGAACGGGTCTAGGATTAAGACTTTAAACCCCTTCCAAAAGTGATACTGGACAGATTCGAACACATGCTCTCACCCCACCTCCCCCTAAATATTAGGGTTCCTTAATGCAACAGTTTCTACATTCCTTTTCCCTCCACATAAGTAATACTCTCTTCGTGTACTAAAAAAAAAAGTAATACTCACTTCAAGCTTCTACACGTATGGGGAGTGAAGAACATGGCCATGCTCGAATTAGGTAATTGATACTCTTTATTAAACTAAGATTTTGCTTCTTCTTTTTTTTGGGCTTCGTTTCTTACAATTCATGCTCTTTTATCAACAATCATGTCCATAGTTTCTCTTCTTCTCTTATATTTTTGTCGCTATTATCAATCTTTCCTTGATTAATAGTGAATATAGTTTGCTTATTAGTTTTAGAATAAATTTTCTTTTTTCCTTTTCTCTTTTAGTAATTGATTTTGAACTAACAGTCACAGTGTGATAAAATTTAACAGTGTTATTTAAAGTTAACAGAAGGGTATGAGTGTTTTAAACGTTAGAGATATTATTCATTAAAAAAAGGTTATGGAAACTGATCAGATTAATACTATATGGGCATGTCAATATGTATCGGACCTAATCACACACGGTTGACGAGAGAAGACTTTGGGTTGGCTTATCTACTTCTTGGGCTGTTGATGACTGTTAATGGAGAGATTGATATGATTCTTCTTTGGCGCGATGACTCCGACTGGGGTGGGTACCTGCAATGACACTCTGACGCTCAAGTCAGTATCAAAGCTAGGATTATGTTGTATTCTTACTGAATTAGATGATCATACCTGGGTATGTACCCTTTGTTTATATAGTAAATTTGATGCCGCATTTGGTAGGCGGTATGTCTTTTGATTGGCTGTTTATGGGCTGCAAGTTCAGCTGGTGCCTTTCTGGCCTTATCTCTATATGTGAAGCTATCTTGGTAGAGTGATAGCAAGCTGGAGTTGTCCTTCGTGTATTGGTTCTATGGCGCAGTAGCTCCTCATTTGTATTATTGATCAGTTCCTTAACTCTGAAGTCATGTTAAAGGTGGTTTAGGCGCGATGAAGCCATCGCATCCCCTGATTCTTTATGCGCGATGGAGATATCGCGCATTGTTCGGGCCCTATGTTTTTGGGCCTTAATCTTTGGATTTTAGCCCCTGGTGGGCCTTTTGTATTTTATCTAGATCAAAAACATTAGGGGGTATTTGTAAAGTTATCTCTTTTATTTAAAGGGAAAAACATTTCTCCAGTGACCGAAGATGAAGTTATCTTCAGTAAGCTCAAAATGATGTTATTTTGGTGTTAAAAAATTAAAATGATAAAGACTAATCTAATCTCGGAATAAATTAGAATTATAAAAATTCATTTTTTCAATCCCAAAATGACTTTGTTTTGAGTTTACTGAAAATAAGTTATCTCCATTGACCGGAGATACACTAAACCCTTATTTAAAATGAAAAGGTTTGAAAAACCTTTTTGTTTAGCAAATCGGTCTTTAAAAAATACGATCAAGGTTTGTGAGTTTTGTAATGCATAGCAAATGTTAAAAATTTGATTCCTGTTATAAAAAAAAAATAATAATATTGATTCCAGTGCACTTCTCATGCATCTATTAAAAAAAGGAAAATTGTGTATCATTTTAAAGAATACAAAGTTGTGTCATTTTAAGTGAGAAAAAGAGATAAATCATGAGAGAGAAAGTGGAGAATTTTTTTTAAAAGATGTGAATCCCTCCTCTTTGTGAGAGTAAAAGGATGTAAGGTGTGTCATTTAAAATGACACACTTTTTCCCTTAAAAAAATATTACCTCAATGGATAAAACCCAATAATAGTCTGTTCAAAATTTATTTATGTGGATCAACTCGGTGTAAAGTGTTAATGTAGTAATGGGCTTGACCCAATATTCATAATAATTGCATTGAACAAAGCTGGGCCGTGTCCTACATTATAACCTGAGCAGAACAATTAGTATAATTATAACCTGAGCAGAACAATTAGTATATGGCATTATATACCCAACCCCAACCATTGATTACCAAACTTGTCCCTTCAAAAAAAATGTTAAAATGAAGCCCAAAAGGGTCCTAGGTTGTGGTGAATGGTGATAACCATTTATCAGTTAACATTTCTTCGATGGCTTAAATCATGGAGAAATTATTATGTATTATGAAATTATTACGTTAGTCCACTAAAAAATAATACATCAGACAGTGTAACAATTTTTATTAAATTTAATATTAAATATTAAATTTACTAAATTTAGATTAAATTTTAAAATGTTGACATAACTCCAAGAAGATATCATTTTTTTTTTGACAGTGTAACAATTTTCATTAAATTTAATATTAAATATTAAATTTAAAAAATTTAGATTAAATTTTAAAATGTTGACATAACTCCAAGAAGATATCATTATTTTTAAAAAAATACTGAGAAAAAAAATCATGTGACATCCTCTTAAAATGAGTTATTCCTCCCTTGTCTATTTCAAAGTTTCTGATTACACAATAACTACAAAATTATAACAATACATAAGGCTATATTTTTTGTGAAGCAACAGGCAAACTAATAGAAAAGGAAAGGTTAAGTTGTAGGCAAATTTTGGGTAGCAATGTTGTTATCTACTACAAGACACATGGATCAACTAATAAGAGATTGTTCCAGTTTAATTAATGATTTCAAGTTTGAGTTTTGAGTATGTAATTGTGTTAAAAACTTGATAAGGAGAGTTTTATTGTTCTTATAATTCTACCGACTCACTCAAATTAGTTAATTAATAAATGAACAGGTGGAGTAATTTTTTTTAAAAAAAATTGTTTTTGCTAAATATTCTTTGCTGTAACGAGAAGTCGTGAATAGATAAGTGAGCTTGGTTAGTTTATCTGGTGATGGTGGGGATAATAAGCATGTGGGAGTAATCTATTAAAAAAAATAAACCTTCAAATAGCTCAGTTGACAACTGAGCTCCCAAGGATTTGATTGAGTCAAGGGGTTCAAACTCAGCCTCAAGCAAATTCTTGGAAAATTTTTGGGGACCATAGGAAAGTGTCTCTCTCCTCGAATGGGGATCAGTCTCATCCTTCCTCCAGATAGCGAAGTTCAATGCACCCGTTGTTCAAATGAGGAGCTAGCCCAAAGCGTCATACCCCAAGTTATACTAAATAAAAAATAAAAAAAAATAAAAAAAAATATTGCGGTTCCATACTCATAATCTATCCGATTTTATGGTTTTTTTTTAATTAAGAAAATAATTTTTTCCCCAAAATTATAACTAAATATTTTAAGATAATTAGATTAGTCTTTTTTATGATATCTAATGAAATTTTTTCTGTAATGTTAAAAAGGTAATTTAAAAACAATTAAAAAAATTATATATATTTATAATTTATCTAAATGAACCCTGAATTGTCAAGCTTCTACGGCCATTCCAAGGCATTCGGTGCCCCCTCATGTGTCTCAAATTCAACTGCTGAAAGAGTTAGGTGTTTTAGCCTTTTAGGTTACAAGTCAATTCATCTTAAACCTAACATTTTCAACTGCCTTCTTTCCCTTTCTGTGTCGTCCCTCCTCAATTGAACTGGTTAATGTCATTAGCAACATACAAAGAAGTTAGGTACACAAGTAAAGACAAATTGACTCTATTGTTGTTTGCTAATTGCTATCCCTAGAGATGCTTATTTCGATGAGTAAAGGTAGATGCTACTAGCACTTGTTAACATGAAATTATTTGACTTGTACATAGCTAAGTCCACGCGATGCAAGAGCCAAATGCAGTAGTTTTTCTACGCCCAAGTTTTAAATTTTAAAATCGTGGCCGCACAGAGCATAATAAATAAAGTGCAAGTGCAAACAAACAGAGATTTTTTTTATTTTATTTTTTTGTGTGTAAAACATCGTCAATCACGGAGGAAAGAATGCGTGATCTATTTGCTTGAACAATTTAGGTATTTTTTCATGCCACCCCTGTTGATCTAAACAATAATTTTTAATCTAAAAACTTAAACAGTTAGGCAAAAATTAAATTAATAATTTTATATTATTTGTTCTAAATTTGTGACCACTTCATTATATAAAATGGTCACAAAAATGTAAACTCTTAAATGAAAATTACATTAATAATTTTATATTATATTTCAGTTGCTAACCGAACCAATGAATAATTGATTGGTCTTGATCCTTCTCTTAATCATTTAGATGTTATATGCACATCCTGGAAAGCCAAGTTTGAAGACCTACATCCTTAAAAACAGAAATTGGTCAATAACCAATGAATAAGTGATTGGTCTTTGTTGACATATATAGTCCCATATTGGTTGTTGTATGAGCAACTAATGTGAAATTTATAAGGTCTTGAGCACTCCCACCTTTTGAGCTCTTTATGTGATATAGGGCCTGTTGCATTGTCCATTCTTCAAGCCCAATGGGCTCTTGTGTGAGGGGACGTGTTGCTCCATTTTCTCTTGTGACGTTTCTTAAAAACGTCCTTGATTCTTTACAGTCTTGATCCTTCTCCTGATCATTTAGATGTTATGCACATCCTGGAAAGCCAAGTTTGAAGACCTACATCCTTAAAAACAGAAATTGGTCAATAATTATGACTAAAAGAGAGTGGCAAAGGGTAATATACTTCTCTGCCATTTACTATCGTTGAGGAGTTAACAGAAGAAGACCTGGGAATTTTATTATTTACTCTTTTCTTTTTCATTAATAGTTATTTATTTATTTTCTGCAAATTATAACCAATATCATAGACGTTTGATGAATGAACATACTGGAACAGATGGTCTTATCAAGAGATAAAGGAGGGTAATTTTGTTGTGAATGTTAGGGGAGCAAAACCCTTTAGAAAGAATGCTTTTATTAATGGGCCAATGAACATTTTGAAACTAATTTTTTTTTTTTTTTTCTGGCATTTTGAAACTAATTTTGTTGTGAATGTTATGGGAGAACCAAAATCTTTTACAAAGGGTGCCTTCATCAATAGGTCAAATAATAAATCATAATAAATGAGCGGACACCATTTCTCAATCTAAAATTTTAAAGCTGTAGATTTACAAGTTTTTTGCATTTGTATCATCTTCACTTCTCACTTGATTCATGTTTAAAGAATGTGTGACTTCACTGCTACTTTCACACTTTAATTTTCCAACAAAGTTATCAGTCTGAATTACTATGTGTTTTTCCTTGTTCATCATTGATTCCATTTTTGTCCAGTATTGTGCAAAAGAGAAGGTATCACAAAAAGAAGTTTACCACTCAACTTCAACAGTGTAGTACTGTTCCCTCTGTGTTCGAAAATGGTATCTATTATCAACTGGGTTGGTGGGTAAAGCAAGATGGACCACCCAAATTTTAAAAGTAAAACTAGTACCGTATGATTGCTTTTTGCCTGTGTTTCCCTTTTCCTTTCTCCATAATCCTTATATTGCGCTGGTTTGAAAGAGAAAAACAAACATGAAGAATTTTATTTATATTTTTTTTGGGTAAAAAAAGTAACGGAGAAACAAACAAGATTACTTAACATTATAGAAAAACTAGACATGCTCTCATACTCCATGCCGTATTTCCAAATCATTACATAGACTGTGCAATTCAAGAAGCAAGATTTAATAACATTACCACTATGTAAAACCCCTTCATAAATTATCCTACCCTTCAACTCTTTTTTTGTGATTTTTTAATGTAAAGAACAGCAAAACAGCGAACACCCAAAGTCAATACTCATAAGCAAATTGATCTCTGTTGGTGATACAAGCTCAAGGTTCGAAGTCTTCTTGGACATCTTCAAACTCCTCCTGGTTCTGGTAACCTTCCATGGAGTTCTTTTTCTCGTAAGAGTTTACATTGTTGTTGCCAAAGTAACCCCTGTTGTTGACCATATTCTCAGAGTTCACTCCCCTGGATGAGCCACCATAGAGTGTTGGGTTGTACTTCTCAGAGTCAACGTCATAAAAGTACTTTCCACCTTCCATAAACCTCGTATCACTTATTCCTTGTCTCTCACCATAGTATTTGTTATTGACAGCATTGTTTTGGAAGGAGTTCTTGTCGTTGGCAGCGTTGTTGTTGTAGTAATATTTCTTCTTCTTGTTCTGATTTTCCATGGAATTGTATCCTCCTTCTGTGTACTTTGTGTCACTCAATTGATTTTGCTTATCACCAAAAGCATCCTTGTTGTTGTAGAAGTAGTTGTTATTGCTGGAAGGAGTGCCAGCGAGTCTTGTGTCACTCATTTCATTTTGGTTGGTTCTATAGAAATCTTTGTTGTAGTTGTAGTAATTTTTGTTGGGGTACTTGTTGAATTTCTCCTCAGTCTCGGTTTTGTATGGCTGGTAAGTGGTGGGGGTGGGGGTGGGGGTTGTGGTGGTGGTGGGAGGATTCTGACCAGACTCATGGCCATAAAGGCCATAGCTGTTTTCAGTCTCTGGGATAAAGACTGGCTGTTGCTCTGGCTTCTTTAGTGGTTCTTCATTTTTGGGAACCTCTGTCTCTTTGAAGTTGTTGTTGACATGGGAGACTTTGCTGAAGAACTGGCTGTCTCTGGCATTGATTTGCAGAGACAACAAAAGGGTTGTTAAGAATAAGAAAGGGATGAATTTTGAGATGGGAGCCATTGATGAATGATGACAGTGAAAGAGAGGAAGATGGTCTGAACTGTGTGTACATGAGTGACTGTGATTGTCCAAGTGTGTTTATATAGAGGAGGAACCTTTCCTTCCTCCTCCTCAATTTTTCCACTCATTAGGTGCAAATGGAAGGAGGGATTTGTGATGATTGTGGTCCCCACAAAAGATCAACTTTAGTTGATTGAAATATCCAACATAATAATTCTGACTTATTCAGTATTTATTCTTCTTATTTGTTTTGTAATTTAGGTTGGTTAGGTTCATAAATCAATCAATTTTAAAAGATTTTATTTTTTTTCTTAAAAGTTTCTGATTTTAATTCTTAAAATTATAAGATTTGATCGGCCAAATCTTAATTTAGGTTGATTAGGCCTATGAATCTTGAGATACTTTATTTTCTTGAATTATAGGGTTTCCTTGGCCAAATATTTATGTGTGGGTAGCACCCTTAAATTGGTAATTATCTTGTTCATCATATTTGTAAAGAATCACTTCAACCCAAGAATCTTAAGGCATATTTGGTATAGTATAGGATAAGGCCTGATAATATAAGACATGATTGTATAAGACCTGATTAAATTTTAATACTATCTAGCGTTTGACCTGATATTGTACAAGATAATATATTATATAAGATAATATCATCTAATGTTTGGTAATACACTATATAATACTAGATAGGTTAAAAATAAATATTTTTGTAAAAAATACATTTTAATAATGAATTTACATAATTCTTCCAAATATATCAGATGATATATTATTTTTTTATAAAAATATGTTGATCAGTGTGTACAAAAAGTATATTGATTTTTATAAAAATAAAAATCTCCAATATTTTAAAAAATTATATGTTGAAAAATTATTTTTTATTTTAATATACTAATATTAAAATAATATATTAGCAGGCCTAATCCTACCCTCCTAGGCCTGATTAAGTTATACATCATTTTGATGTATAAAGGGATCCTGCTGTATAAGTTTATACTATACGATGGTCACACCAAACAACTAAAAATGTCATAATGTATAATATAAGTTTATATTATCAGGCCTTATACATCACACCAAACAGGCCTTTAAGGTGTTGGGTGAAGGTCTTTTAATAGTTTATATTATTTTCTAACACACCCCTTTCACGCAAGAGCCCTTTGGACTTGAAGCGTGGATTATTGCATAGGCCCAATTTTTTATTTACCTTATGCTTATTTAATTCCACTAGTGGAGGGCGGTGAGGATCGAACTCGTGATGTTATGGTCACTGAATCTCATAGCATATAAAGAACCACTTCAACCCAAAATCTTAAAGTGTTGGGTGAGGCCTTTTTAATGATTTATATTATTCTCTAACAAGGTTAAGAAAAAAAAATAAAGAGAAAACCAAAGCTCTATTTTGTCTGGAGAAGGTTATATTTACAAATTTTTTGTTTACAAACTACACTAAGTATGACCGGTCATACTTCAATCAAGAGTTCATGACCAGTTATACTTAAAGTAATTTGAAAAAAAAAAATTGTAAACAAATCCTTCCTCAATTTTTCTATAAGCCCTTATTTATTTTTTGAATTTGCAGAAGTTTAAACTTTAATGCCGAGAAAGAAAGAGATGGGATTCATCTTGAAAAAAAAATAATAATAATAATTGACATGAACATCGAAATGAGACAATAGAAAAAGAGATTTCTCTAACCGTAGCAGAAGTATTTTTCCCATTATTTTTTTATTACTCATATTATATAACTCTAGGCAGGACTGAGGAGTGAGGACAGTGCTTATTTCTTTATGCAAAGCAACACCATTATAAATTATAAATCTTGTTTTACAAAAGAGCCTTGTTATTTAACCCAGTTTTGTCGTTAACCTTATTCAAATATAGCTAAATAATTAATTAACCGCATCATATTTCGTTTCTTCTAAGCAAACCCTTGATTGATTGTTAGTACAATCATGGACTGTGATGCAGCCATTGCATGAATGCAAACAGCAAGTGGCATATTAGTCTCTCTCTCTTTTTTGTACCATGGATTATACCAAAAATTACCTATTGATTGTTAGTCACATTGATTGTTACAGTAGCGCAAATTGCACCGCAAACTTGACCTATTAATATAAATATGTGCCAAAATTAACTTTTAACATTTTAGCCTTTTGGGAACAAAGTAATCATATTCATAAACCCATAACCCTGCCAAAAAAAATCCCGAGGAAGATTATAGTTAATTGGGACTTAAGTAAGTATGGTCTTAAATGGTGGGGCAGATGATGGTGTTCTCAAAAAGTTGAAGCTTCGATGAGTACTAGTGCACAAGGGTAGTATGGAAACGAGACCAAGAGAGGGAAAGCTTGGCCGAGTAATTATGCGAGGATTGTGGAGTTGGTGGGACATGAAAAATTGAAAATAATGGCATTTGGTACACACACCATGTGCCCTCTATGCTTTGTCTAGATTATGGATTACACACCTATCCCTTTTACAGAAATGACTAATGATCCTGAAGAACGCGCTTATTCAGTGGCCTTTTGTGAAAGTGCATGCGTCCCTTAGGCCTCTCTCAATTCCATTGCACATGAAGTTAGTGTAGGGTGGGTAACTGAATTTGACTTGCATTTCTTTTGGTTTTTGGCCATATTACTTGACCTTGGTTTTTTACTTAATTAAACATTCTTAAAACTCCTTAAACTTTAATTTTTCAATTAGTAAAAAAATTAAAACTTTGAAAAACATAAAGAAGACTGGCATTAAAAAGAGGACAAAGAAACTGAAGACTGATATGTTCCAAAATTAGTGGGAAAGGGTAAGTAATTTCAAGTATATGTCTCAATCGAATATTGGCGTAGTATCAGGCACTGAAAGTTCTATATTAATGCAATGATTCCGCTTATTATCACATCTTAAGGGTGCAATTGTGTGTCATGCATCGTGCATGCCAACTACTTCGGGTCAGCCATGTGAAATAATTAGGGAGGGTGAATGTGTGATGCAACTAAATTTTCCTGATTCATGTCATAAAAGGAGCACGTAAGTTGGGGATCAACTCCTAAATGATTTGGATGCTAATATCCAAAAAGGGAAAAGAAAAATCTGACTATGTATCCCAGAAGATCTTGCATGTTCTGGTTGGAAGTTTCAACAGAAAAAAATTAAAATTAAAATTAAAATTAAAATCCAAATCTCAATTTTATTGTTGTTTTAATTAGAGAAAACTCATCTTTTTCTTGTAACTTTTTTGTTATGGTCATATATTGCTGTTCTTGCATATAGTCGGATAAACTTTGTAGGGTGAACAATCTGAAAAGGAGAAATTGAAGGTAAAGAAGCTTCCACCTCTTATTTGTGTCTGCCTACATCCAAGATCTATTTTTCACTTGGTAATGAGTAATAACCCTGCAAAAGAAGGAGAAGAAGGTGTACCTGTAATAATGGATGTTGATTTTATAAAGCAAAAGTGTAAAGTTCAATTACTTGACTAGTCTAAAGCCCACCACCAAAAAGAAAAGGGTAAAATGGTTATAATGTTAAATCGTGTACCAGCAGAGGAAACAAACAACTGAGCAAAGTCTTCTAATGTGAAATATCTGTTAATATATTTGAAAGGTGGAAATAAATTGTGTGTTTTTTCATCTGTTTTCTTTTTTCTCTTTTCTTAATTTCATGTGCCTTTCGGCCGATGATATGGTATTTCATAATGAACGTACTACATGCTTCTTCTTGTTCGGAAATTTTAGAATGCTTATGAATCTGAAAAACTTTTAAGCATAGAAACACATTTAAGATTAATCGGGCAGTTAAGCTTTTTTTTCTTTTCTTTTATTGTATTACTGTAAGCCAATCACCTAAGTCATTGATCTATATATACTCAAATTATTTTTTGTAGAGAAATGTTATATAGTAAAAATAAAAGTCCAAATTTTGATAAAATTTAACATTCTTTTGATCGTTGAATGGAATAAAGTAATATAGCCACTCACCATTCACAAATCAACAATTCTGTAGAAATAAAAAAAATAAAAAAAATTCTAACTTGTCTAGACAAAACTACCATGTGGATCCAAGTTTCAAATAAAATTATCCATTTAATGGAAACTTAAAACATATTTATTTTCGGTAGCGAGTTATCCAGGCGTTACACATACGTGGAATTCGTTACGTCATGTAAGAGGTCGATTTCGCTAGTCTAATTAGTGAGTTCCTTGGGATCATGTCACATGATTGTATATTCCAAATTTATATTTCTCCCACATATTTTTCTTACTTTATGTATAATAATAATAATAATAATAATAATAATAATAATAATAATAATAATGCTGATAATTAATATAGTAAATGGTGCTATTATTTTTAAAAATTAACAGTAAATTCATTTAGTTAAATAGTATTAACCTAAACTGTAAAAGCAATTTTCGGAATTATTATAAAATTTAAAAACATTAAAGTTGGTGAGTAATATCATGCTATATTATACCGACACCGACACAGGAGACGAGATACGACACGACATGCCGACACGTTAATTCTAAAAAATATTAGATTTTGACACATTATGACATATTTTGATATTAAATAATATTTTTAATTTTTATAATATAGTTTACATTTAATACATATAGCCATGGTATTTAAAATTCCGATTTAAATCTTAGATTTTACGATTTTACGATTTTTTTCAATCAAAACGATTGTATCAAAATTCCAAACGCTTTTACGATTTTACAATTTTTCTTACGTTAGGATTTTACGTTTTACGATTTTTTATCCTCCTTCTGATTTAGATAAAATCCCGATTTTAACTACCATACATATAGCAGCTTATAATAAGTCATATAATCAATTAAATATTCAAATTTCATAAATAAATATAAAGAAAAAATAATTTTTTACGCCTTGTTAATTTTCAGGTCAAATTTTATAACAGAAAATGTTTAATTTATAAATTAATTTTTCATGTTTAGTTTAAAAGATAAAATAAAATAAAAGTTAGATATAAAAAAAATCGAAAAATATTTACCGCAAGTCAGACATGTGTCAAACTATGTCGGTGTCTGACATATGTCCGACAGTACGACACACATTTTTTTTCTTCCAAAGAGCATGTTTGCATATAATTCATGATTATTTGAATGACATGATAGGGTTATTTGTGAAAGATTAAGATGATTATAGAAGAATTCCCAATTTTCAATAAATGATATTAGATATTTGAATTTTTTGCCAAGAGCCCAAGACAAAAAGAGCTATATAAATTATCAAATTGCCATTATTGTTATTTAATATAATTTTTTTGTAACAATATAATATTTTAATTTGTAAGGATTTTAAAAATCGTATTTATGGTATTAATTATTTTATTAAATAAATGTAATATTACCTTTTATAACAATAATAATATTTACAATCTTAATTATTATGTATGATGCTAACTGATAAAAAAAGTGAAAGACACTACTGAGTAAAATTTAAGATAAAAGAGCTAAAAGAGCTAAGGATGATAGTTCGTGTTGACATGACATGATATTTTGTGGGTTAATACAACATGTCATGATATAAATAATTTGTCAACTTCAAAGTGTGTTATTTATTATGTGAGTTGACACATAAGTTGTTTACGAAGTGACACAATATGAATAACATGTAAAAAGATTAATACAAGTTAATTTCAGATTTATAAGTTGACACACAACAAAACACTAATTTTTTTGTCTCAATTTTCGCCAACTTAAACACGATACAAATTTGAATACAAATTTTTGGTATTGTATTCATGTCATGTTAATGTAGGCAAAAAAATTAATATAATATTTTTTAATTAAAAAATTATGCATTTATTACACTTTTTAAAAAAATTAGGGATCTATTGCACAATGTCACGTCCAAATTGGGCATCACATGTGACGTCCCATTTAGGCGTGACACCCACATGGGTGACGCCTAAATGAGGCGTCACATGGCGTGACACATGCGACCCTGATGCCCCTGGGGCGTGAATGAGTCAAAAAATTCTATATAATTCTTTACCACTCTATGCACTCTTTACATCTCTTCTCTATCATCAATTCTTGCATTTTACATACACAATTGTTATCTTTAATTTAGTATTTTTATTTTATTTCTTATTCCATTTAAAAATGAGTTCACATTCTGATTATGTTCGTGTTGTGTTATATTACAATGGTAGGAAGGTAAAAAATTTCTAAGTCACTATCATTATTTTCTAAGTATATAATATACGATAAATCCTAACATATTCGTAACGTAGCACTGTAATTTAAACGTATACATAGCAGGTATTAGGTACTTACCTAAGTTGGAAGAGCTTCGCTACGAAAAATTCTACGGACGGTTGAGAGCACAACTTGGTTAGAGAGAGGTTAGAGTGAGAGTGAAATGGTAAAAATGCAAAAATGGGAAGTTTTTATAGGGTGGGTGGGTGACGCCCCTTTTAGGCGTCACATCTCACGCCTGGTTTGGGCGTGACTCACCAGAACGTGACGCCCTCTTTGGACGTGACATGTGACGCCCAAAAGGACGTAACATTGTGCAATAAATTCGTAATTTTTTTTTCAAAACTGTAATAAATACGTAATTTTTTAATGGGAAATCAACTTGTCATGTTGCAGGAAAATTACTATTCATACCTGCAGATAGAAAACCATGGTGGGACCCACTAAAACATTAAATCAAAAAAATAAATAAACACAATCTCCATTTTCGATGTCCCTGCAGGTATGAACAGTAATTTTCCTACAACATGACAAGTTGATTTCCCTTTTTTAATTAAAAAACATTATATTAATTTTTTGTCGTTGATGTATTGTATTTAAAATTGCCACCCGTTGCGGGTGGGGGAAAAAACATTATTACGCCACTTGCTTGCTAGGCTAGCGAATTCCATTGCACCACAACAGTAAAATGTTTCAAATTTACATCAAAACAAAAATTTTTATTTTTTAATTTCTAAATCACATCAGTAAGGACGTTGTACCAACTCGGCTAACATTTTTCATATCAAATAGAAATAAAGATAAAGGAGAAAGAAATGACACATCAAATGACTGCAATAAATCTGCACAAAATCGAGCAACAAGGTTTTAAATTTCGCTGAAGCTGTGTATTTTAATTTTTATACGAGTAATGTTGTCTTTTGTAGTCATGTATGCTTTGATGTGGATACTTCACTTGAAAGTTGAAAGCATACCCTATCTCTTTTCCTCTCTCTTTTTTTCTTTTTCCCTTTAACCTTTGTTCTTCTTGGATGGAGTGAAGTTGATACCGCAATTGGCGGAACTTTGATTACTTCCTATTTCCTACTCTGTTTTCAAAAGAAATAAATTAAAATAATAACAATAATAATAGTAAAAGAATGTCAAGGAGGGAAAGGGAGTGAAGAAAAAGCGAAGTCAAAGAGGAAGGAAGCATCCACTTTCCATTTAATTCCAGGGGCATGGTCCGTATGGAAGGATACATTTTTTTATAAAAATAAAAATAAAAATTACAAAGCCTAAGGTATTTGCATGTAATTTAATTTGAAAACATTATTACAGCTACAATTCTTTTTCCAAAATGTTTGATAGAATGAGTTAACAGTTAACATTATTATTCATTTTAGATAGATAAATATTAATTTGAGTATAAGAGACTTGGATTTTCTATGCAAGTAATCTTGAGTTCTATGTTACGATTCATATATATAAAAATTAGTCGCTCGTAAGGAGGTACTTTAAGAAACCAAAAAAAATAAAAAATAAAAAAACCTCTTGCATAGCCATAACTTTATATAATCATTAGATTTAAATCTTAGCAAATTTTGAATGAATTCTATCGAAAAAATAAAAGTTGACCAGTAAAAGAGGCAACATAAGCCTGCATTCAAAACTCAAAATTACGGAGAAACAAATCTTGTGTTCGCCAAGCACGACTCAAAAAATAAAAATAAATAAAAATTTGACAACATATAAAATATAAATCACTTTGGAGGACATTCCCCTTTGGGGAAAACAAAGAAAGAAATATCGTCTGCTGAGCAATAATCATGATTAGAGTAACATCCAGGCACTCAATACTGGAAAGGTAACTATAACAGAAGCCTGAAAAGATGTCTGTTTCATCAAAGGATGATATAACCAGTTATAAAGATTTGTTAACGTCTTCAAATCAAGCATCCAAGACTTTAAATTGGACAAATAACAAATTGAAATCTTACCAGGAACAAAACTAATTCATCATTCGCACAAAATGCATTCAATTCTTTGCTCTACATCAAATCTTTTTTCAGTAAAATCAAAGGGCATTTCTCAGTCGATAGTCGATAGTCGATAGTGGAAAACTAATCTTCGCGAGGTGTAAAGATCATCGAAGTGGGTTTTGTCTTTATCAACAAAATATTTTACATACATACATACGGCCAGGAATCGAACCATTGTCAGCATTTTGATGAAATTTTGAAGATACAAGTATCATTGATTTAAAAAAAAAAAAAAAACTGTTAGTGCTTAAATCTAAGGATCCTTAAAAAGAAATGACTAGCAATGCTGAGCAATATAAAGTCTTGCATTTTATCCCCAAAATTGCAACATTCTATAAACACCATATCTAGAAAAGTTATGATGAAAAATTAGACAAAATGAAAACTTTTGAATTATATGATCTACAGAGGTGGAATATCTTCAACACAGTGCACCCAGTTAGGAATACGAGGAACGTGGGAAATCATGTGCCCTATAATGATTTGTTAATTTTCGAGAGAAATTGCTTCAGATTCTCATACATCGGTAAAGTGAGATTTTCTTTCACATATATCTACCAAACCAAGAAGTGAAAGAAAGATATTAATGGAGATGTGAAAATTTATGATTCATGACACAAATGAATGCCCTCACTTATGCAAATAATAGATCATTTCACTATATTGCAATTACTAAGCAACGTAGCCTCCGCAGTTTCTCTAATATCTTTTAAAAAGAATGGTTCGTTTTTTCTGCGGTTACTGCATATAACTTATTATCTGCAATAATTGCAGAAATATTTTTCTTTTATTTTTTTGTAAAAAGAAATATCTATCTGGACAAGTGCAGTTGATGCCATTTCAGATTACATTAAGGTTCTGTTTGTTAGGCAGATTCTCCATGGTTTCCTTGGATTATTAGGTTCGGAAAAGTGAAATACAACGTTTGGTAAACTAAAAGTGTGATATAATTACTGGAAAGTTGAAATGTTAGGATTTCAAAAGTAACGAAAAAAATTTCAAGATCCCAACAAAAAAATTCCACATATTATATGGAATTATGTGTTTTCCAAGGAAACCAAAAAGTAACATTGAATCCAAAGACGAAAATAACCTGTGAGTTGTACTTGCTTTGCAGATTAATATTTAAAAATGAGGGTACATTTGTAAATTTTACCCAAAATTTCATCAAAATTTTACTATCAATCAAACATAGCAATATGAAAATTCAATAAATATTCCCACTAATATTTCTGTCTACCAAACACTTTTTTGCTAACATTTTCGAAAAAGTTGTTTTCCAACTATATTCCAGAAAATCATGATTCCCGGATAAAAAAAAAACTCCTCTACCAAACGCCCCCTGAGTGGGTCTTTACATCAACAAATTAGACTGAAGAACTTAAACTATATTTTTGAAACATTTAAAATGAACTTCAAACAATGTGCTTCTTCTAAAGGCCAATTGCCTTGGAACCTTTAATGTCCTCATCTTTGCACATGCACAAACACGCGCATAAATTATGTGAAGAATCTGCTCAAGATGCTGGACTTGAATCCACAGCTAAGTCACAATGTCACCTATCTAAATGGGAAAGATAAACAACATCAAATAACTAAAGAAAGAATATCTCACAACCAAGCCTTTAATTAAAAGAGCTATGCAGAATTGTTAAATTGTAAATTAAGGAAAATCAAATAGACAATTATATGAGTAATCAACTTTGTGCGCAATGAAGTGATAATTAAGGTATAAGACTATATTAATTAATGAATACCTATTATAAGGATAAAAAACAAAATGAAATGAGGCTGGCTTTAAAGGCCCTCGGCTTCAAAATGCTTAAAAATACAAGGATCCACTCTGCATGGATAAAATATACTATGTAAGTCTTCTCAACCATAAAACTCTTCAAGCCATGACATGACTGACTAGGAGTTCAGGTACTTTGTAAAGCTGCAATATCAAAAATGTAATGCAGCTTTGAAATGCAATCCTTTTAGTTGATCAGCTAAAAAACTATGTTCTAATCTTCAGAATCAGCCGAGTCTGAGCCTGCTCCATTTACAACTCCATTAGCCATACCATCTGAACCCTCGCTCATAACATCTGCCTCTGAATCCTCCTCTTCAATGCCATTGTCATTGTCATCTTCAGAAGCTTCCACATCTTCATCACTCATATTAACCAAATGCCTACTCCATCTGTTGGGGGTACCGCTAAAACCAATCTCCCAGTTTCCTTGATCATATTCCACTGCTTCATCATTGTCATCAGATTCCACTGCTTGAGCATTATCACCAGATTCCACTGCTTGAGCATTATCACCAGATTCCACTGCTTGAGCATTATCACCAGATTCAGCCTCTTCAGCACTGTTACTGATGTCGGCAGCCCCCATGTGGATGGGAGTCATGGGACTTGCCTTTCTATCATCCCAATCCTCATCCAAGCTTCTCAATGGTTCCCTACCGATACTGGAGCTATGAGAGGCAGCCCCATGGCCCAGCAACAAATCTTCAACAGCCCTTTTTTCCACTCTCCTTTTCCTCACTGTCCGGCGACCACGTCCACCAGCTTGTCCTTGTGATCCTCGTCCCTGCTGTTTAATTCTCTGACTTAGATTCTCAGTGACCTTAACATTGCGGCTGGTATCTCGTTTAGAATCCCTCATTCTTTTAGATAGCTTTTTACCCCGTCCTTTATCATGACTCCCTCGTCCACGTTTATTGCTGCTCCGTGCAATTTTCATAGGAGCAGATTTAACTTTCATGAAATCATCATGGTCCGAATCTGCTGGTTCTGGTTCAACCACTTTACTAGATTTGGAGGGATTATATCTTGAAGGAAGCTTCTGCAGGAAAGCAAAGCAAGTTAGATGACTAATTTTCTTTAGATTAGCATGAAAAATTTCCAGCCACACACTGTCCCCCATATATAATAAAAGGGACTTGTACAAAGAGAAACTTGACATCCAATCAGCTTGGTGAATGGCTTGGATACATAATAGTTCAGCTTCATTATTTTCAGATAAAAATATAAAATGTCAGCCCAACTTATACATATTTTCATAGCAAACCTTTCATGGTGATACCATACATTGTAGAAGTTTATGAGCAAAAGCAGTCCAATAAAAATCAAGGAAAAATGAAAGAGACTTACTATGCACTCCCTAGAGTCTTTCTCCTCACGAAGCTCAGTTTTCTCACGCGGTACATAGATTATGGATCCATCCAACTCAAAAAGTCTAAGAAACACAGCTGCAGTAGTCTGTGGAACCCATGGAAGTGTAGCAACTGATTCAGGATTAGTAGAAGTATGTGCAGCACTCTCTGACATACTGCTCGACCGCAACAGTTCCTCTGTTGTAGTGAAGGTTGATGATAAAAAATCTCGCTTTAATGCTCTCTCAAGTAGGGTCAATATCTGCAAAACGGATTGCTAAATTTAGAAATGTTTGAGCAGACATTGATTCTCAATTTTTAAAATGTTGCAAGGGTATGGAAGATAAAATTTTAATTGAAATGGCAAACCTGTAGAAGTTCATCAGCAGAAGATGATTTGCTTAACTTCAGACCCCAATGCCTCCTAATATCTTCTTTCCAAATTGATTGAAATGCTTCAGGTGGAACAAATGCCTGTACATCAGAATGTGAATATAACATCCCTCACAAGGTAACATTTTAAAATTTAGTAGAAAAAACCAAGGCTATTAACTCACCTCAATAAAAGCAAGAAGAGCCTTAAACAATCTTGTCCGCAAGGGAAGAGAAGAATCTAAATTACTAATATCTTTGGATAACTTGTCTCCACATTGAAATGCATGTTTAGAAAAATTAAATCCATTATTTGAGGGAAAAGTGCGGTGGCAACAATTGCAATGAGAGTCTTCAAAGAAATAAGGGTTGAGACAGATATCACAGATGTCAACCTGAGGGCTGCCTCTCTTTCTCCCATGTTTCATTGCACATAATATTGATGAGCAGTAGCATTCTTTCCACATCCATTTTTGGAAATCTTGATACCTTCTCAAGGCAGCTTTCTTCTCGCTCTCACTTTTCCCGAGCTCAATTTTGAAGGATGATGAAGTTTCTGAAACATCAGAGTTCAAGCCACAAAGAGTACTGCTAGGAGTGTCAGTTCCAGTCTGGAGATCAGGACTGGAATCAGTTTCATCAGCTTCATCTCTGCTTCCAATTTTGTTGCTAAGTGTGTTCTTTCGAACATTTTCCTTAAACGGATTTTCAATCTTCAGCAACATCAAACGCAAATGAGATTCCCTCATCCCACGTGAATCCAGTGAATTCAAAAGTGCATTGAAGGCCTGTTATAGGATTGGTTAAAAAAAATTTATTATACCAATTAAGACGAAGCATAAAGCTACATTAAAATTCACAAAATATTGGCACCCAAAGATAAAAAGATAAACAGATTCAATAATATTACCATATTTGGCTAGCCCATAAAATAAGAAAAAAAAAATGAAACTTTGGAAGAGGCATACAAAAGAATTTGCTGAGAATAAAAGGGTGGGGAAGGTATTCATATTATTAGAATTGAGAACAGATTGGGCCTAAGTCAACCCCAAAAGCTAGCTCAAGGTGGGAAGGATTGCCCGAGTCATTATAATATAAGGGGTCAGTCAATGTGGGATCTAATTTTTCATCTAAACACGCATTCCTCACCCTCAGGACTGGACATCTAGTGCATGGAGTTTTGCAAGACATTAGAATTCAAAATGAACACCCATGGTGGCTTGTAAAGATAGAAAAGAAGAAACTAATGAATAATCTAAAATTGATATTGATTAAATGCGATACAAAATACAAAGCACTAAATCATATTTATGCTAGTAAATTAGTAAAAGATTCCTAATCCTGAATAAGGAAGAAAATATAATAAAATCTGAAAACCACTCCTAAATATCATTTAAGATACCCTCAAATGTTCTGATATAATAAAGATATTATGAGATATTTTCTAGATATTCTAACACATTTTTAAGGTTATCCTTCTTAATGGCATTTGCTAAGTGGGTAGATATTGATGGAAAACACAAAACCGAAACAAAAGAGGAATGTGTTTGACGTCTGCTAAAGTTAGAAATGAGTTGATCAGCAAAACAAGGATCAGTCTATGGGGGAAGGAAAAAAAATAAACTACACCAAACAAAATTTTTACCTCTTCAGAATCAATAAGCCTCCAATTTCCATCATGATATTCAACAAAGATCCTGCCAGAGCCAGGATCATTGCAAGAAGCAGATGCAACAAATTGCCAATATCGATTACGTCGGCGATCTTGGCCAAGGGGTAAGGATCTGTAGACAAACGTCTCCTCCGCTATGTGGGAAATATAAGATTTCAACTGGGATCGTGACCTTTTTGAATATTGTGCAGATAGCTGAGCCTGAGGGTTATCTGGACCTGTACAGAGATCTTGAACTGAAGAGGGCCTTTCAACAGACAGGCTCTGTGCAACAGGAGCTGCTTTTTGATTTTCTGCAGTGCTGGGTGATGCCTCATTATTATCAGCGTCAATATTAATGTCAAGCAATGGACTTTGGTGGCCCTCCACAATAGGACATGTGTCTTGTGTTTCAACTTTATTGCCACCCATAGATGCAAAATCTAATTTATTAAAAATATCATCTTTCAGACGAACTTTGTCTGTCTGTGCTTCTGCCCACATTTGCTTCTTCAGTGCATTTGATGCTTCCAAACGATCCTGAAAAATTTCTTCAAGTCAATTTGATAAACTAGATACAAAAATCAACTTGATGACATACATGAAATAAATTTTACCTCAAGAACAACACGGATTGAATTTCCTTCGTTTGCCACACCAACCAACACAACAAGAGCATTTAGACGCTCCTCTACACTGAGATCAGAATATTCTCCTTCTGCAAGCCCTTTAACCCATGATTCTCCAGACTTGCTTTCATCAATTTCCGTATTATCTTCACCAAGATTTCCAGCATTCAGATCTTCACAAGCAACAGGTTGTCCAGTGGCAGTACTTGCACAATCGGTATTCTTTGAACCATTCTCAGGAAAACAAGGCATATCCTTATCAAACTCATCTTGAAGTTCTACATCATTAACCAAATTTTCTTTTCCATTTGATGATAAATCATCACACAGTTCAGATGTTTTTTTTGCAATTGAAGGATTTACCAAGTCATCAACTTCAGGATCCTCATCAACTTCGTCACTTTCAGACTCTTCTTCTCTTGCAACATCATCAGCATCTTCCCCAGCTTGAAACCCATTTTCAAATATCTGAATTTTCTTTCTTGCTTCAGACAGAATGGACTCAGCATCAGCAGGATCTTTTCTAAATGCAGAACGAACACGATACGTTGATGGAGCTATTCTTTCAAAAAGCTTGGCATCTCTTGTCAAAGCAACAGAAATGGATGCCTCAGGTGTCTTGCTGGTTGTCAGGTCCCGAAGACCAGATTTCTAACAGGTAAAGAGACATAAGATAAGAAAAAAAAACCTGACAGTACGAAAGAGCACTTAAAATGGATATGCAACTCACCTGAATTTTTTCTGCGAGCTCTAGTACTGTCAATCCCTTGCTACCCTCAAGCGAGAGAACATGAAATGCTGCAAACTTAACTGTTCCAGGAGTTAACCTATGCCTAGATCTTCGAGGTGCTAATAGCCCTTTCTCCTGCATTTTTGCAACTGCATTTTCGGCTGCTGAACCATTACGAAGTGTAGAAATGATATCTTCGCAACTTCTGCCCTGCAATTAGATATACATTTTGATCCACTTATTCAATGCAATGACCTTAACACCAAAAAAACATTTAATTGTTGATTAAAATGCATGAAAAACAAAAAATTGTCAGCAAAACATTTGATAGTAACAAAAACTATACAAAGGATCAAGTTAAACTTAAAAGCTTAAAAGAAACCAGCAAACTGAAGTTATATCTTAATTGTATTTCTCTTTCTTAAATCACTAAAATATGGAGGTAACCATGAAACACAAGAATCTTTAAAGCGGCAGCTGAAAATAATAAAGCAAAATAAAGAAAATTGAACCTCGTCTTTATCTTTTTCATAGGACCATGTAACACTTCTTTTCTTCAACTGTGGTCCATATCCTGCAGATAATGCTAGCTGTCGGAAGATTTCCGGCCATGTCAACTGATTTAAGTGCTTATGCCAATTTCGTATGTCAAACCCCCATGCATATGCCTAACATAAAAAAGACAATATTACAGGACTGGACTCTGTTATTTCTCTGAAAAAAGGACAGAAAATATTAGAAATATCTGAACTTACCCCTTCCACAATCTCTGGATGGCCACCTCCAGAATTAACAGCACCATTCTGATTCATTCCTAATCCTGTAGAAGGTGTCCTTGCAACATCCTCAATGTCTTTTATTATCACTTTAAGAAGAGCAACATGTATCTCACCCAACAGTCTTGAATCCTAAGATAAAAGTGAGCAAAAAGAATGTAAGAAAATAGCTAAACTGATAGCATGAAATCACTAGCAAAGGCCAGACCAACGCACATTGTCGTGAAATGCTTGCATAAACTCATCGAGAGTAAAAGGCCATAACTCCAGAACATCAGCAAAAGTAATCAAAAATCTCCAAACCTGAAATAGACCACCACAGCTCTCAAATTTTAAATTCAGAAGCCTTGTTTCAAGCAATTAGCTAAACTAAGAATAAAACTGATAAAGCAATATGCAGACAGGAAATTAGTACATCCACAGAAGTGCTGATTCAACAAACAAGCCCCACACACTAAAAAACATTTTTTAATGCAATATCATGACTAGATAAAATATCAAACTAAGGAAAGACCCATGTTTACCAAACTTAGACAACCTTAACTTCTCATACAAGCATACACCTATTTCAAATCATAAAGAACTGTAAAGTTAGACGACTGTCAGATACCTTAAACAAGTCCACCAACCCCCCAAAAAAAGTTCTGACAGGACCAGAGCAGAGGACATGATGCATGGTAACAAAAGGATTTTATATGCTATGTATTTTATAAAGAAGCAAAAGTAATGATGAGAACATACCATGAGCAGGTTACCAACATTCTCTTCAGAGTTGATCCAGGGTTGTATAGCAAATGGTTTTCTTAGCTTTACACTCTTGGGTGGGAGAACACACAATGAATCTACAATACAATGATAAGGTTTCAGTGCTAGAAACTAATTCCCTTTTCAGCATTTCCATATAAACACCGAATACCCAAAGAAACCAATTATGTAAAATTATAGAAAGCGAAATAAAAATAAATTGCTCACCCTTATATGATTCAAGGTTTTGCAAAGTATCAAAATCAAGACGTATAATAGAGGAAAACCCCTTGCTTGAGGCAGCCAACTCCATCAATTCCAGCTGTTCATCCTCAATAAGTTCCATAGATTCCTTAGCCATTCTACGGGCAGTTGCCTTCTCAAGGGCAGCTTTCCTTCTCTCTGCCTCTTTTTCTTTGCGAAGCTCTTCTTTTTGCCTCAATTTCTCAGCCTTTTTAAGATAGAATATGTGGCAAATACATTAAATACCCTCAATATACCAAAAGAAAAAAAAATCATCAGATGTCTAAATATTAGCCAAAAGAAGGCTATCATCATTAGGCTTACAAACTTACTCTTAAATTTTCCTTCAGCAAATGCTTTTCCCTTCGTTCAATTTCACGTTTTTGCTCACGTTTTGTTCTTTCCTCTTCACGTTGTCTCTCACGCATCAACCTCTCTTCTTCCTTCCTCCTTTCACGATCTTGTCTCTCCATCTCTTTCTTCATTCGCTCTTCACTCTAAAAAAGAGAGGGAAAGGAGGGATTAATTAAAAAAAAATGTCAATGTGATTCATTTTAACCTCTATAAAAAATGTGATAGCAGGCTAAACTAAATTGATTTCAATAAAACCTTTCGTCTAAGGTTATCTTGTTTCTCATGCTCTTTTCGGATCTTCATCTCATGGGCTTCAACTTCCCTTGTAATTCTGGCATCATCACTCTATATAAATATAGTTAAAATTATAAAATCATCCACCGCAAAGAATATATTAAATACATCCAAGAGTTAACACTGAGAAAAATTACAACATTAATTACTCCAGATAGCTAAAAGATACCTTTCGTTTCTTCTCGATCCGCATATTGTTAGGCAAAACTTGTCCACTAGGTAAAGCAGAGGGACTTTCTGGCCCAACAATTTGGTGATCAGTAAAGTGAGAGTTCATTCCGATATTAGCTATGTTTGTGTATAATTCCGTTTGGGGGGCATCATCTTTATCTCCAGGAGGAGACTGATAGGGAATCCCTTGCTTGTCTTGTTGTGAACGAGAAGAATGACCTTTGGTAGCATGAATTCTAGGTGGCTGTTCATTTCCAAGAACAAAAGGAGGGTTTCTGGCAGGACCCTCCATTGGATCATGTAAATGAGGTTGGCTGAACTGTCCAAAAGCATCAGTCCTAATGCCAGACTGGTTTGGTAGAAATTGATATTCATGGAATGTCCTTGCCAAAGCCTAGAATGGAGCTCATTTCAAATCAAACTCTCATATAAAGCAACTAAGCAGTAAAAAATATATAGCAACAGAATATAAAAAAAATTAAACAAATAATAACTGCAGGCTTTCCAGTTCCTCAAACTGTTGAAGAAAATATAAATGGAAGATTATTTGTACCGAAAGAGCATTTAAAAAGATAATCTGCATGTCAAGACAGGGAAAAAGACACTTTAAAAAATCAATATCACAGATATACTAACTTAGCAAGCTAACACCTAAATCTAAAATGACCTCCGCCAGCCTTACCCACCGTTTTCCTTTTTCCATTTTCCTTGTACAAGATTAGCATCTAAATAAAAATGTTTAAGAAAAAAAGTCCATATATATAAACAATTAAAAAGAAGTTCGTGTATCTTGTTTCAAGCTGGTACTACTAGTAGGTCATTTAGAAAGAGGTAAAAGCCCAAAGCACCAAATAGCATAAGAACTCAAGGAATACACATTCGTACACTGACATGAAGAACAAGCATGTAAAAAAGCTACTCCATCATCATAGCTATGTCCAACTAGTTACCAATAAAGATATGTTGCACATGCAGCTCAAGACTAGGTTCATTTTATTGACCAAGATACTTGATGTGAAAACCAACCTTATTTGCTCTCATATCATGCCTATCATATATTTTACTGTCATAGGCAAGACTAGGTCGCTTCCGCTGTTCTGTAACTGCTGCACCAAAAATCACATGCCAGAAGTGTCAGTAGCCAAACAATGGTGCATGCAGCCATCAAAAAGACACAAACAACAAATACCATAGTAGTATTGTTTCTAGCAACTTCTTTTAATCACAAAGAAGCAGAGCCCTAGAGATGGACAGGAGAGCCACAAAAGAAAATTTATCCAAATGAAATAGAAAACATATCTATGCCAGATAGAGCCACTACAGACAATAACATTTTCATGATGCCTGAGTAGATGAAAATTGCAAGGAAGATAAACAATTCAGGCATGCCAAGGTAATTTAGGAGTTACAAAATGTACAACAAAACATATTAAAGAAACTGCAACAATCAGTTAACCCAATAAGTGAAGATAATAGGAACACAAGTTCTATGATTATACCTATGGGTGCCCCAAATGCATCTGGTGGCAATGGGTCAAACTCTACTCCTAGAATGGGTCCATCTTCCCTCAACGGCTCCCCTAACTGTGCCTCCACAGAAGCAATTGCTCTACTCTCCATTCCAGCCTGAGGGGACTCATAATAACCCGGCAAGCCCTGGGGCATCGCATTCCGGGACTCAGAACGGGTAAGCGGGCTGGACCCCGAACCCGACCCGGATCCATACTCATTGCCAAGTTCAGGGTCCAACCTCATGTCATCTGTGGGGGAATCTGGCAAAAGCTCTGCTGCCACCTTCCGCGGCCGTTTCTTGGGAGGCAAGTCGGAATCTGGCAAAGGCTCTGCTGCCACCTTCCGCGGCCGTTTCCTGGGAGGCAAGTCCTTCTTGTCCTTCAACCTCCTATGACAGAACCACGTCTGCAGTTGCCGATCCGACAACCCCAACTTTTCCGACAACTCTAATCTCATCGCCTCCGAAGGATAAGTATCCACTAACCAAACAAAATCACAAAATTAACCAAAAAGAAACAAAAATTCTTCCAATTAAAAAAAAATTACTGCAAATAAAAAACCAACAAATAAACACACAAAAAATTGAGAATTGTGAAATTGAAGAACGAAGGAGTAAGCATAAGGGACGAACAAGCATAAGCTTTCTCGAGATTTTGAAGCTGAAAGGGGGTCTTCATCTGGCGCTTGGGCTTGCTCTGCCCCTCATTGGAATTCGCAATCTTGCTATTGCTTCCATTATTGTCGTTGCTGTTATCATCTGCGCCACCCCTATTGTGTCCCTCCGAACCGGCCTCGCCCTCCATCGACGAAAACCAATCAAAGATCGAAACTTTTCTCTTTGCTTCACAAACCCTAAAAATCGCAGAACCCGCTAGAGAGGAAGAAGAAGAAATTAGGATTTCGCCAAAGAATCAAATTGGACTCTATCTTTATACCTCTCTCTCTTGAACCAAAAAGCCGTAATGAGAAGGCATAAGGATTCGATCTTGAACAAATTTTGAATCTATCTTGATAAAAATAAAAAAAATCTATAAGGATTTGAAAAGATTCAAGATTGCTCTTGAATTGTTTGAATATTAATAATCGAAAAACAAAAATAATAAACCAAGAACAACAGTTGCTCTTGATCGCTAACATTCTGATTTGATTTGATTTGATTTTTTTTGAACTCTAGTTTTTTTATGAATCAACGGTGTCAGTGTGACTGTGTGCTTTGTTGTTCCTGTCAAACAGGATCTTAATGAAGGCTATCAAAACAAAAACACGCCAAATCTTTTTCTTTTGGGCTAAAGCTAACAAGTCTGTGATAGCGTGTGTGCCTCTTTTTCCGGGTGTATTAATTTCGATGAACATATTTTTTTTAAGAATCTTGTCTGAGATTTTCTATTTTTTTGTTTCCTTTTTTATTTTAATTCCTAAAATGTAAATTGTGGTCAATTGGTGTGTATAAGGGGAAATTGTAATGATGTCATTCAGTTTTTAGTTTTCAAAACAAAGAAAAGATTGAAATGCTGATAATACAATATTATTAATACAATATCCGCAATCCATAAAAAGGTACCAAAATGTGTAAATTCTAATTTTGTGTAATTAGAATTGTAATCAATTAGAAAAAGATTGAAATTTTAAATTATAATCAATTTAAAAGGACAAATAATTTTCCCTTAAAAAAATTAATAAGAAAATGAAATAACGTTACAAATATTATTAATACAATATCCGTAATCCATAAAAAGGTACCAAAATGTGTAACTTCTAATTTTGTGTAATTAGAATGATTAAATTTTATTATTTAATTCATGATCGCTGAAAAACTATAAATAGAATTAATATACAAAGCTTGAATATATAATTTAATAGAGATACTACTCTCATCTTATCATAATTTTCTTTTTTATCTTTGTTATATTTCTTTTGGTTATCCTTTAATTTTGGGAAGCACAACGTCATTTTGGGACAGAAATCATGGTATTTTTGTAATTTTAATTTATTTCAGAGTTATTATAGTCTTTATAATTATAATTTTTTAATCTTTCAATCCCAAAATAACATCGTTTTGAGAGTAAATACAGATAACTTATCTGCAGTAACTGCAGAAATATTTCTCTGTTGTAATATATATTTTATCTCCTCTTTTCTACTTCAATTTTAAAGGAAATAAAGTTTATTTATTTAAGAAGAATTGATCTCTTTAAATTTCTTTCACTTCTTATTTATTTTTATATTACTAAATAAAAAAATTTGTTTGCCATTATTTCCTTTCCTTTTCAATGGGTTCACTATCCATTATTTAAACATCGTATTAATGTTATCAAAAAAAAAAAAACATCGTATTAATGTGACAACTCCATAGTTTTCGCAGTGCTGCCTTATTGGAGGTTATTTGAATTTTGAATTTTGACAATCTGTAACCAACTCGTAAAATGGCAACTCCTAATCAAATACAATCAGCTCCTATTAAATATAACACACAATCAGCTCGCAATCAACTCCTATTATATTTAAATTCAAAATTCAAATAACCTCCAATAATTGGTGACAATCTGTAACCAACTTGTAAAATGGCAACTCCTAATCAAATGCAATCAACTCCTATTAAATACAAAACACAATCAGCTCGCAAACAACTCCTATTACATTTAAATTCAAAATTCAAAATTCAAATAACCTCCAATATGCCTCCAGTCATATGTAAGTTTATAATTTGTCCAATTTGTCTTCAAATTTTGAATCAAATGTAATTGTTCCAATCTGAAGACCAGATATTGGGGTAAATAACTCTTAAGGAATTGATTTACAGTAAGGGCTTGTTTGGTGTGATATATAAGACCTGATAGTATAAGCTTATATGATATGTTACGATATTTTAAGTTGTTTGGTATGAATATAGTATAATATTATACAGCATAACTCCTTAATACATCAAAATGATGTATAACTTAATCAAGGGCAAAAAAATTAATTTATTGTTTTTTAAATAAAAAATTATGAATTTATGGCAGTTTTGAAAATAATTACACATTTTTTGCACAATATCACGTCCAATTTGGGCGTCATTAATCATGCCTAAATTGGGCGTCACTCGAGAGGGCAATCACGCCTAATTTAGGCGTCACTCATTAGGTGTTGACACGTGTCATTTTTTTTTTCAAAATAAAATTTAACAATTTAATCGTAAAACTTATTAAGGCCATAACTTTTGACTTGGGTATCCAAATCAGGTAATTCTTTTTGATTCCACGTAATTTTTTGAGATCTAAGCAATGACATCTCATTTGAAATATTTTATTTCTCACAAACACAATTTAAATTTGCAAGAATTGTATTATAAGAGCGGTTAAACCCAGAAGCCTCTGAGTTCTGGGTTTGTGATTTAATATAAAAATATAAATAAAGATTTGGTTTGTGATTTAAATTAAAAATAAAAAATATTATTAAAAAGGAAAACAAAATAAAGATTTGATTTGTGATTTAAACTCAAAAATTAAATTGAAAAATATGTATTAATAAAGGAAATACTTAAATAAATATTCTAAATCTCTAACGAAGAAGGATTCTATTTTTGAAAAATATTCATAAGCCATCATTGATTTCATACCACGAATAATAACCCAGAAAGCTTATAGCATTAATCATTAATTTCAAAAATAAAATTCTTCTTTCTTAGAGATTTAGAATATTTATTTAACTATTTTCTTTATTAATAAAGATTTTTCAAATTGATTTTTGAGTTTAAATAAAAAATCAAATCTTTATTTATTTTTTTATATTAAATCACAAACCCAGAACTCACAGGCTTCTCGATTTAAGTACTCTTATAATACCATTCTTGCAAATTTAAATTTTGTTTGTGAGAAATAAAATATGTCAAATGAGATATCATTGCGTAGATCTCGAAAATTTATGTGGAATCAAAACAAAAATTACCTGATTTGGATACCCAAGTCAAAAGTTATGGCCTTCAAAAGTTTTACGATTAAATTGTAATTATTTTTTTGGAATAAAAAATGTGACACGTGTCAACACCTGATGAGTGACGTCAAAATTAGGCGTGATTGCCTCTTGAGTGGTGACGCTCATTTAGACATGATTGGTGACGCCCAAATTGGGCGTGGTATTGTGCAATAAATGTGTAATTATTTTCAAAATTGTCATAAATGCATAATTAATTTATTAAAAACAAAAAATTAATTTTTTTGCCCTTAATCAAGTCTAAGAGGATGGAATTAGACTGATAAGGGGTTGATATATATATTTATTTATTTTGGTAAAAAGGGATTGATATATTAACATTACTGACTAGTATAATTATCAAGAATTAATGTATTATTTCAACATTAATATATCAAAATAAAAATTAATTTTTAATATATTAATTTTTAAAATATTGGAAATTTTTACTTTTATAAAAAATAATATTTTTTGGACACTTGATCAATATATTTTTATAAAAATTAATATCATGATATATTTGAAAGAATTATATAAATTCTTTATTGAAGAGTATTTTTGTTAAAAATATTTTTTTTTATTCTATCTAGTATTATACCATGTATAAACAAACACGGAATGATATTATCTTATATAATCCATTATCTTATATAATACAATGTCAAACGCTTGATAATATTAAAATTTAATCACATCTTATACAATCAGGCCTTATACTATCAGATTTTATATTATCAAGTATTATCCTATATTGTGCACCAAACATGTCATTAATAAACATGTCAAATATATATATATATATATATATATATATATATATATATATATATATATATTTTAATTTTAATTATATCAATTATTTGAGGGCAGGTTATAGTATTCGCCTTTATTTGGACCGAGAAAGTGTATGAGTTCCAACTTAGTTATTAAAAGAGTTGGTTCAATTGCTATATAATCATGGTAGTTAAATTCTCGATTTAGTACCATGATTTTATGTTTTTACGATCTTTTTGTGACGATTTTACGTCTTATGATTTTTTATTCCCCTTTCAATTTTACGTAAAATATCGATTTTAACTAACTTGTATATGATTGTTAGTTTCAAGTCTTTGTGAATGAAGAAATAAATTGAGAGCTAGTCAAACCATGATGTGAATATTTCTGTTTCGAACAGATTGTCTCCCGTGATTTATCAAAAAAGAAAAGAAAAGAAAATGTATAACTTAACAAGTTACTCACAAGGTTCGCCAAACTTACCCCCTATAATAAAAGTAGGTAAATACGCTTTCAAAAGAAAATATTGAAAACTCCATCGATTTCTATTCACTTAAATTTACTTAAGCTCTTAAAGATAACTTTGAAATTTACTATTTTACACAATTTATACAACAATAATTTTGAAAATAGCATTAAAACTAACATAATGCATATGGGATGGACTGATGGTATTATTTTCTTCAAGGAAGATTAGCAAATAAATTGAAACAAAAAAATTATTTATAATTAAAATATCAGCCATTATTTCGAAAAGATTTATGCTGAATCAAGTGCTTTTTAATTTTATACAATGTTAGCATGCTATAACCTTATCCAAACTATCAATTCTCTCACTCTAGCCCATTGCAAGTGGCTTGGTGATCTGAATCAAATTTTAAATTTGTCCTTTTCAAATGTTTAATTATTTAAAAAAGATATCAGTTTCTAAGCACTATCAATGCCTCTAAAGGTTTTCCCATTAATTGTTGAGCCCAATGCTCAGTGGGCCTAAGTTGGATAATATATCTAAAACAATTATATTATGGGGTTTGCATTTGTCATTTAATATGATAAAACAAACTTTCCTACACACACAACATTTTGTGGGGCCCACACTTTTTGAAGAAAAAAGAAAAAAAAAGAAATTACAGCACGCAAAACGAATCTCTATAACATTACACAATCACTTTTCCTACAACATAACTCTTATAAAACCCTTATATTATATAAGTTTTCTAAGTAACTTCTTGTTTCCTCAAAATATCTTCATTGCTCTCGTATTACTGAATACTCCGTACATCCTTGCTAAAATTAGAAAATAATCATTACACTTAGTTTTATGATTAATGACATATGAGTTTTATTTTTTCTTCTTATTTTTAATAAAGAAGTACCTATTCCTGTATCACTAAAAATATGCCCTTAGACATAAAAAAGTGGGCAGTGTTAAAATGTGCCAATACCTCGACAAAACATACGCATTTAATCAATAACTTTTTAAAAAATTCTAATCGTATATTTAACTAAATAAAATAAATGCGAATAAGTTGAAATAGTTTATAATTTGTGTTGAGTTAAAGTAATTATTGTCCAATTCTAAAATGATACTTGTTGACCCTAAAACTTTACCGGTTATTTGGCTTGACTTATAGTTAGTTTGAATGATTGAGACAGACCTAAATTGATATCTTTAACCAGAACTATATTTATATTTGCCAGAGAATTGCTCCTAACATGTGTGATTTATAGTGTGCAATATGCACACGATTTTTTTTTTTTTACGTATACCAATTCTTTGAGTCGGTTATGAGTTAGATAATATATTATTTATATATAAAAAAACATGTACTAATTAATAAGGGAAAATTAATATAAAGTTACGTTAAGAATGAATATTTAGTTTTAATGGATATAAATATTCAAATAGCCAAAAAAAGTCACATATTTTTTTAAGAAATAAGGACTATTGAATGTAGTGTCTATTTGTTTTCACTAATAATTATTTAATACTAAGTAAAATACTATATTGAAGGAAAAAAGTGTTTCTCCTATAAACAAGAGATAAAATTATTATATTTTTTTGATAAGCGAGCAACTCTAAAATGATGTCATTTTGGGATTTAGTATTAAAAATAAAGGGTATTTTATAAATTTTATTTTTTCTTTTATGATAAATTTTATTAAAATATTATTTATTTTTATTCCTAAACCCCAAAATAATGTCATTTTGAGGTTGCACGATATAACTTTATCTCTTATGATTCAATACATTAAGTTAGGAATAAATATGGGTGTAAATGAGCAGAAGCTTGTCAAGGGCCTGAGGCTTGGCTTGCTTTAAGCTTGTCTTGGTCTGACTTGTTTAATAAATAGAACGAGCTTAAACTTTAAAAAAAAGCTTGTTTAACAAACAAGCTCAATCCTAATTTAACGAGGTTGATTTGAAAGCCCGTGAACTACCCCGATATATTATTATAATAAACAATATATTTTTATGTCACTAAATTATTAATCCTATTTTTATATCAAATTGCACATATGAAAGTGCCGATGGACTTTGGAATAAGTGCTAAGTTTCCTTGGAGTAGCATGAGGATTGATAGTAGTGCTAATATGTAATTTTTCTTTTCTTTGGTTAGGCGTTGTCAGTGGATATTGATTGTTAACCTCTTTGTTCCAATTTGAGGATGAGAATGTTGGTGACATGAGATGCGATTCAATTGTTTGTCCAGTTTGTTTGGTTATTTTAATAAAGGTCATAGTCATAGTAACTGTTTTTTTTAATATTACAAATTGATATCACTGGAAATTTTTAAAGGTTAGTCTATATTACATAATTTTCTTAAAATATTCTTCCCCTACATTCTCTATTTCACGAGTTGGATCAATGTTTAAGAAGAAATTGTGGAATTCATTATTAAAATATATGTGGATTGAGTGGGTTCTATGATTATTTTTTCTCTGACGAATGAATATAGAATTTGATGCATTTATAGTCTCAACATTTGAACGTATGTGAGTTTGGAAAAAATACATTTTATAATTATAAATGAGCCAAGCCAAGCCCTTAATTTTTTGTAAACAATCCAAACCAAGTCTAGAATTTAGCTTATACCAAGCAAATAAGCCAAGCCAAGCTCAAAATATTTTTCATAGGCTTGGCTCATTTAAGTTAAAGCTAACTCGACTCAGCTTATTTACACCCCTAAGAATAAATTTGTAGGAATGATTTGTTCTGTGATTATTTGTTGCACTACATAGTTAAGAGTTATAAATGAAGTTTTATATGTATTTACAAAGTTAAAATGATTTGCAAATGACTTATTTAGTTATTCTGCTATTGGTAAGCCATTTATTTTCATTGAGTGACTAGTAGTAATTAGGGTTGGCAAAAACAAGCCAATCCGTCGGGTTGGCTCGTAACCCGTCAAAAATGAGCCGGGTTGGGTTGGCAAAAATGAGCTGCCAACCCGACCCGAGCTAGCTCGGGAAAAAACGAGCCAACCTGCGGGTCAAACGAGCCAGCTCACGTGTTGAGTTTTTTTTTTAAAAAAAAATTATATAATATACAAAAATGGACAAAACCCACACATGCTGTCTTCGTCTTTCTACCTTCTCTAAAACCTAAGTCCCTAATCTTCTCATATCCCTGGCATTTTTATATTGTTAGGCTATGCTGGCTCTGTTTGGTTCAAATATCTTACCCACTTGGTAGCAAGTTGTTCTGATTGTTTCTTGATGTTGTGCAAATTTATTATGAAAAAAATTCGAAACTAGAATATTTTGCTTTTATTTCTCATTTTGTAACCCTTTGTTTAAGCTGATAAAAGCCACATAGTTGGTGCATTAATACTACAGGTTCATTTGAATAGGTTGAAAACGAGCCAACCCGCGAGCAATTTTTGAGCCAACTCGCGAGCTATTTTTTTAAACCAACCTATGAGCCATATTTTTGAGCCAACCCGCGAGCCAATCCTAACTCGACTCGGGTCGGGTTAGGTTGGATTTTCTGACTCGATTTTTTTGTGAGCCAACCCTAACCCGGCTCGTTTTTTCGAGTTGCATGCGGGTTGGGCCGGGTCGAGCCGGGTTGGCCCGTTTTGCCAACCCTAAATTAGAAATAAATAACGTTTTTTCTGTAAAGTTACATGACATTATGAAAAAAAATCATGATTTACTATGTTTTTGGTTAAGTGGTCACTTCTTTTCGGTGAACACTAATAATTACGTATAAAGTTTTATATTAAATTAATGAAGTGAACAAGAATTTAGCGAATGATTATTGTTTGCTATTCAGTTGTTTGTTGTTTTCATTGAGAAACATAAAAAGAAAACTTTATAATTATTACATGTATATGAGCGGTTATTTATTTAAATAATTACTGCTTTCATATGTATAAAATAAAATCTAATAGTTTTCCCCTCTAAATAAGGTTTATGTTTTTTTTATTTTAATAATCTTTTTTTTTAATGTTATTTGAGTTGTATATTTCTTTGTTGCAGCCATTGATATTGTTTTTCTAATAATAATATTTTAACTTTCATGCTTAATATAATAAGGAGAATGTTATATTTATAAACTTTTTGTTTATAAATTTTTACAAACTACACTAGGTATGACCGGTCATACTTCAATCAAGAGTGTATAACCAACCATACTTAATGTAATTTGTAAAAAAAAAATTGTAACCAAATCATTCCCCATATTATAATACATTAAAATCAAATTCTTCATAATATCTCATTTACTTTAAATTACATGGATCCAAAGTTATGGTGGTTGCTAGGGATGGGCATGGGTCGACCCGAACCGAATTTTTTGGAGAACCGAACTGAACCGGTTTAAAATCGATTCGATTCTTTGAACCGATTTTTTTTTTAAATGAAACTGGTTCGGTTCGGGTCAAAACCAGTTCGGCCCGAACCACTTATGAACTGGTTTCAAACCGGTTTCGAACTAGAACCACTTCCGAACCGATTTCGAACCAATTCCGAACCGGTTCTGAACCGGTTTTAAAGAAGATTTTTTTTTTTAAATAGCATTTAATGCTGCTATTTCTTCTATGTTCTGAACCGGTCTATGTAACGTTCAGGTAAGAGAATACTATGTCATTATTACTTGTAAAATTTTATCCGCAAATCTTTGAAACATTTCAATTAACAACAATACAGAATGGCTTGTAAGTGACTGTAAACATCCATTAACAAAGTCTATTAGCTATGAGCCAAAACCATGGGACGTATTTGAAAACTCAAGTGAAATTATAAGTAGTCAACTAGTTTTAATTAAAGATTTACGATTAGTAAATAACATACAATTGCTATCTATCAACATCTTTGCTGTATAACAGCATAGGATACAAATGATGACACTGGAACTAATTATCTGATCTATTTGTTTCTGTTTCTTGATCAGTACTGTCCACTTTGGACCACCTGTTAATCCGATTACGAGCTATGGTAACCTGCAAAGAATGATTTCATCATGTTTAACCTATAATAAAGGAATGTAGTAATTAGAACCAATCCGAAGAAGGGTAAATAAATCAAATACCTGCTTGTCCCAATTACCTGATTTCATCATTTTGTTAAGAAAATGAAATCAGCTTCAATGATCTGGCTTCTACTTACAGTTTCAATCAAAAATAAAATGAAATCAGCTTCAATGAACTAAATTTTATTTGCTAGACTAGATTCTACATTGGCTAATTTTAAAAACATACAATGCAAATGATATGAAAGATCAACAATTCCACGGTTCTTCAATTTCCAGAAACTCAGATTGCATCTTAATTCTTCACCAATAGCCAAGCAACAAGAGATACAAGACTGATAATCACCAGCTTTTAAGATAATTGTACAATCAACAGTTGAAAGATGAACAGTGAGATAAGCAAGTTATAGAAAGGACAAGAAGAATCATTCAAATCACATCATCAATGGTTTCAAGCCTTTCAGATTATTAAAATAAACAATATTTGATCTCACCTGATTAATATCAACAATATCTCCATAAGTTCCAAGTCAAAGTGAGAGGTATCACATTAAAATTAAATTATAGAAAATAAAAGGCACCAGCAGATTTTTTCCCAGCACTGGTAAATTCCAACCAAATCTCATCATTTCTTGTAACTTCACAATGCTGGATAAATAGGAATTAAATGGTCAAAAGGAATAGAGAACATTACATACCCTGATTCTTCTAGTTTGTCTCTGTTGGTGGTGTTTTCATGCTTCCACCCCAGTCACTGGTGAAAACAAACTCTCTCTATACATAACTGATAAACATAAAATTGAAGCCAGCCAATAAGGATCCCACCATAGCAACATAAAAAAAATAACATGGAAGAAGGCACTAAGCCAGCCATATGGGAGGTATTATAATTCATAAAGCAAAAGCTTCATAAGCAGAAAATCAGACTGAAAAAGCAGTGACTTTTACAATCCACCAATTACACCAACATATATACCATAGAAGCTTAACAAAATCATCAAAATAGAAATTGAAAGTACAATTGATTTTTGAAACACAATTCAACTGAAAATAAACAATGGTCAATCAATATCAAGAGCAACTGAGGTCGAACAGGTAGCATCTTGTTGGGAAACCATCTCTGCAAAAAAAAAAAAAAAAATCTGATTAATTATTAAATCACAATATAATAAAAACATCTTAATTAATTTTATTATCTTACCCTCCTCAATTCTCTCAAGCTCCTCAAGGTCTTCATTTGAAAGCTCCAAAAAAGGTGTTCGTTTTACCTAATCTTGTGTGCAGACAAGCGCTTCCACTGTTTTAGCTGTTAATCTACTACGGTAAGGATCAAGTACCCTTCCTCCAGTGCTAAATGCTGACTCAGAGGCTACAGTAGAGACAGGTATAGCTAACACCTCTCTAGCAATGCTTGCAAGTATTGGAAATCGACTTGAATTTGCTTTCCACCAAGTTAAGATATCAAAATCTGAATAGTTCTCTATAGCTTCATCCTGGTACTTATTTAATTCAGATTTAGCATTTGATTTTTGCCCAGTTGTTTGCTGAAAATGATTAACAAAATCATCATCATCATCATCATCGAACTGTGTTTCCTGTGAATTATCTTGAGACACCCCTTCCTTGCCAATATATTCTTCAAAAATGGACTTCAAACACCTCTCTAACTTCTCTCTCAAGCCAGCTGCCTCACCACTATTAAAACTATCTTTAATAGACCAATGTAAGAAACTCATTTTGCACCTAGGATCCAGTACAACTGCAATCAGCAACAACATATTCAGATTATCAGGATTTCCCCAATACTTATCATATTTTTTCTTCATCCTTTGAGCCATCTCACTTACACTTGAATCATTAGACTCGCACATCTCTCGAATCCTCTTTCCAATTTTGAATACCTCTATCATATATCTATTACTGGTAACATAAGAAGTACCAGAAACAGACAAAGTAACTCGATAGAAGATCTTTAAAAATGGCAAAACTAACCGAGCATAGTACCAGTCTTCATATGTAGGCACACCCTTGCCTTTTTCTAACTCATGATAATAATTCTTATCTTGCAATTCAAGCTGCTCAAATGCCCTTTTGTGCTTCAAAGCTGCCTCTAACATAAGATAAGTTGAATTCCATCTAGTTTCAACATCTAAACTAGGTGCACCCTTGTATTCAATCTTTTGCTTTTCTGCACACGCCTTGAATTTTTCAAACCTGGATGGAGAAGATCTAATCTAATGTATTTAACTGCAGCACGGATTCTTAAAATGGAATCGTCCATATCTTTCAATCCATCCTTCACTATTAGGTTCAAAATATGTGCAAAACACCTCATGTGAATATGATCTCCCTTCAAAACTAAGTTGCTCTGAAGCATTAAACTCTTCTTTAGGTTTTGAACCCCAGTATCATTCGATGAAGCATTGTCAACTGTCAAACTAAACACACGATTCAACCCCCAGTCATTCAAGCATGACAAAACAGTTTTAGCCATAACTTCTCCAGAATGACTTTTGACTTGGCAAAAGTTTAAAAATCTTCTTGTGCAGCTTCCAATTTTTATCAACAAAGTGTGCAGTCAAACACATATAACACATATTTTGACACGATGTCCAAGTGTCTGTGGTGAGGCAAACTCTTGTACAATGCACAGCAAGAAACTTCTTCAACTTCACTTTTTCTACTTGATATAATGTCAAAGCATCACGTGCCATTGTAGTTCGTGAGGTAAGATTAAATTTCGGACTTACAATA